>NC_066516.1:5872812-5890312 GCF_024679095.1 Eriocheir sinensis
CTTTGTTTTGGGGGTGTCCGGTGTGGTGCAAAGGCTGCGCCCACTCGTCGAATCAGCCCAGGGGTTAACCTTCGGAAGGTTCTGCGTATGGGCTCCTGCCAGCTGGAACGTTCAGAGCCTCTCTAACGATGATCGACTGCCCTCTATGCAGAATCATGAGATATCTCTGGATTGACTATGTCAAACCGGTGACTACTCCATGAGACTGATTCGTTTTGGAACCTCGTTTTCTTAGTTTAAATCTGAGTGCAACTTTATCAGTACTCAAATTATCTCACCGTCTCGTATCCCTGGTAGCGTGGTCCGGCTTAAGTTGTTATTGGAGACTAGTGTTCGGGGATAGACAAGGGAAAAATATAATATACATTTATTTAAAATTAAATTAAAGTAATTGCCTTACGCAATATTCTATGCTCAGACGATCATAACACTCTGGTATATTCAGCAATGGATACAACATATGACAAACGACATGTCTTAAACATAATGCTATAATATGTGCTCAATTGTTGCCAATAATAATAACACTCATCATTCCACAAGCAATGGTTTGTATCTCTCTGCTTACATCACAATAATTAAGTACTCTCCTCACAAATCCTAATAACACATCCTATAGTATAATCTACTGTAATTCACGGAAACACCAAATCATACCACACGCAGTGGTTTTCATCTCTGCTTAGCAAAAAAAGAAAAAAAAAAAAACACTATCCAGTACCACTCACAATCCTACTATAGTCGGTCCAAATTAGCTTGGCCAATTTGCACCGAGAGGCCCCTCCCCCATTCTGGCTAAGCTCCGCCCCCTTTCACCTGATTGGCTGTTGATGACATCATAGATTGTATCAAAGACACGTACCAAATATATATGATTGAGATAATCTAGCTTCTTTCATGATTAAAAAATATTCGAAACTTAATTGAATAACGACACTCTACTTAAACAATCAATGACATCACTTAAGAAACAAAGTACAATCATAATACTGCAAGTTTTCAAGGGAGAACGGGCCCTGCAAAACGAGCACTGAAGGCGATGATAGTAGGCTATCTATAAAGTAATGCACACTTTCCGTCATTATTTCCTACATAGCTCATTCACATAGGCATACCAAATATAATCACATAAAAAATATATTCTACAGTAGCTTCATACAAGTAGGAATCATTGTATTGAGGAATAAGTTTCGTATCTGTGGCTGTTGCGCTGAGCGTACACACGTAGCCTACCCGTCGCTCCAAGCCCCAGATACATATCTTATTCCTCAATACTCAATTATTCCGAGTTATTATTTTGTAAATACGACTCTCCCATCTACAGTATAATCTCCAGGACAATACAGTCGGTTTCCCTTAGATTCTCGAATTTCTAGTCACGATTAAGATCACAACAGCCATTCTCAGCTGAGTGAGTAGCAGCTCTGCTTGAAACGAGAGCAAGGCTCGGTCTGCCCATACCACCGATTTCTAGGTCACATTTTTCTTTGCTTGAGGCGGAACTACATCCTTGACACGCCTTAATTTTCTACATAGCCAGTAGCCAATACTTCCTGTCAACAACCATTGGCTCGCTCATTATGTTATATTGTTTACTTCTGCTATTCGTGATTCACTCTTAAGACACTCCCACAGTGACTTCTCTGTTCAGTTATGCGCTCATAGCATGTCGTCACAACGCACGTCACATGTTCAGTCTTCTGAATGGTCATCCACACTTTCTGATCCGCCCACTGGGTATCTACTTTCTGTATCTGGGTCTGGGTATCTGTTTCCGTTACCCACCTTGTTAGTGTTTGTCCTGTCAGAAGTTTACGACTTTTGTATATGTTACCCTCCTTGTTAGTGTTTGTCCTATCAGATGTTTACACTGTTGTATATCCTGTTACCCTCCTTGTTAGTGTTTGTCCTGTCAGATGTTTACGACTGTGCTGTCATGGTCATTCCTCTGTTTGTTCGTCTTCTGGGTCCCGACATTCGACATTTATTACCTGCATAGTCTGTCAACGCCAACTCCGGCAACACGGGCACGTAGGGCGTTACTCAGAAGCTGATCCTGCTCATCGGACTGTCTTACACATCGGGTTGTCTCTGTAAGACAACCCTGAGTGGAGGAGGACAAGGGGACGCCCACGGAGTTCGTGGCTTGAGCAAGTCGATAGATCCTGCCGGAAGGTATTCAGGATGGGAAGGAAGCCCACATGGAGACTCGCTCGGAGGGACCCCCGGATTTGGAGTCATAGGGTGGGCGAGACGACGCACCCTTCGGCGTATGCCCCCATTGATTGAATGTTTGAAGGTGACTGGGGCAGGGGGTGGACTTGCTTGCCCTCACCCTCTCCTAACTTTTGTTTCTTTCCTTCCTCTCTTCCTACTTTCTGGGTACGTATCTTGCCCTATTGCCCACGCCCATTACAACGTGTTCAAGGTGACTGGGGCAGAGGCTGGACTTGCTTGCCTTCACCCTCTCCTGAATTCTGTTTCTTTCCTTCCTGTCTTCCTTCTCTCTGTGTACGTATCTTGCTCTGTTACCTTTTACTCGAAAATATTTCTCGAAAATATATTGTACTCGTATCCCTTGGGGCACGCGGCAGGAATTTTGAGATCACACGATATGTCTTGAGGACCCGTTCAATGAAGCAGTCCGCTGCAAGAAATCATATATATAAGTGACGGTGCTGAGAGAGACTTAACAGCCTCGTTCACGGAGTAATAGATGTACCTCTTGCTTTTCTTTCCCCCTTCTTGCATATACAGTCTGACTTAGGGACGCGGCCCACACCGAAGTGCTTGGATTACAATTATAGTGTTTCGGCAAGCTGAATTTGATGTTTATTTCACGAATCCAACAGGAAACAAATTCTCTCTTTCTCTCTCTCACCGCTCAGGTCGCCAAGAACGGTGGTGGTGATGGCAATGGTGATGAGGTGGTGATAAACGGCAACATCCCCATCAACACTCACTCCCTGACGCTGGAGGTGGTAGGCGGACGCGGTGGTGATGACAGCACCACCAACACCACCACACTCGTCCGTCTCTGGCGCTCATCACCGCACACCAAATCCACTTCTGAATCCGAATCTGTATCTTCGTCAACAGGTAGGCTACGTGTGTGTGTGGAAAGTTTATATGATGATGATGGTGATAGTGGTGGTGATGGTGTGGGGGGGTGGAGGGGGAAGGGAGTATTTATTTTCTTATAGAGTAATATAGCGAACATTCATTACTTCACCACCACCACCACCACCACGACCTCCACCACACCCCATAACCATCATTCTCACCACCATCACCACCACCACGACCTCCACCACACCCCATAACCATCATTCTCACCACCATCACCACCACCACTATCGTCACCATCAACCATCATTATCATCACACCGTATAGTTGGCGTCACACTAGACACGTTTTTCGATTACATTTACTCTTTCGGTGAGGCGGTGGCTGAACGGATAGCCAGACGGCCCCGCGTTCAGGAGGACGCGAGTTCAATCCCCGCCCGGTGCCACCAAGCTGGGATTTTTCAGCCGCCGCCGAGTGGCTTAAAACTACCCACATGCTGTCCAGAAGACCACCTATCAACCCGGACTCTAGATTATAGGATTAAAGATGAGCTCCGGGAGGGCAGCATGAGCCAATGCAAGATGGCGCCACTATAAACACTCGCCTGCTCCAGAACGGGCTGGGCCGACCATCAGGCCCCATCGGGAAGAAGCCTTGGACCGACCATCAGGATCCACCGGGAAGAAGCCTACCGGCGTAATAGGCCAAGACGTAAAAAAAAAAAAAAAAAAGTTTTGTTTCGCGAGCAACAGTTGACGGCCTGGACGGCGAAGGCTTGGGCGGAAGATGCAAGGTACGTATGTTTGTGGTTCAATATTCACCATACCGTTGTGATCTTGAGTGTGGAAATACGGCTCGCTAGAAAAACCTTGCCGTTCCGAGAGTGTAAGGCTAATGTATAATATTATCATGTTGATGGAAATTAAAAGAATGTAGGTGTCGAAACACAATTAAGCTCTGTATGGCGTCACCGTGTTTCGTCGAGTTAAGTTTGTTGTGAGAGTCGCGATAGCTGGAGGAATTTGCTGAGGTCGTCGACACCGGCTGACCAGAGACCGTCACCCTTGAGAGAGATAACTAAAGACGGAGAAATAGCTAGGATGTGTGGCCTCTGACGGCAATGGCCTTTAAGATGACTTCTCACACTCACCGAGACTGTAAATACGTGTAAGCCTATATAATAGAATTAGAAACTGATTCAACGTTTCAATACCCAGAGAGAGAGAGAGAGAGAGAGAGAGAAGTGACGTCAATCCGCTCGGCCAGACTAAATCACTTCCAAGAAACAACTTATGGTAAGGCCTTTTGTTACCTCACCAACTTCCAATCAATCTGTGTGAAGTGCAGTAACTGTGACCTCAGCCCGGACAGCGAGGTAACAGTACAAGCCTAACTAATACCTATATCCCTCTTTCTCCCCGCTCGCCTTCTCATTTTTGCCTCCATCATCTATTTCCTCCACCTCCTTCCTGTTAACGTCATTATCTTCATCACTGCCACAGCTTACCGCACCGGATGCATCGTGCTGGGGGTGTTACTGGGGCTGGTGCTGCTCACAGGAGTGATAATATATGCCATCTCGAAGGAAGGTCACTCGGCGCTGTCCTTGTGGCTGGCGCGCTGCCTGACAAAAGGAGGAAAAAGTGGAAACACAGAGAAGTAAGACTGTTATTGGTCCTTAAAACTCTTCCTCCTCCTCCTCCTCCTCCTCCTCGTTCTCGTCCTCGTTCTTGTATCAGGCTCATCCCTCCTCCTCCTCCTCCTTCTCCTTATCTTTGCCTTCATCCTTCTTTTCCGCATTGTTCTCCTGCTCCTCCTCCTCGTTCTCATCCTCGAAATGTATTAAGAAACTGCACTCCGCGGGCATTGGAGCCAATTTGATCGCGTGGATAAGAGATTGGCTCACCGACAGAAAACAGCGAGTGCTTCTCAACGGACAGCCTTCCGATTGGCTTCCAGTCACTAGTGGAGTGCCTCAAGGGTCAGTGCTGGGACCCATTCTCTTTGTCATATATATCAATGACCTAGAATCAGGACTGAAATCCACAATATCGAAATTTGCATATGACACCAAGGTGGGTGGAAAGGCCCTCACAAAGACCAATTGCGAAATCATTCAGAAAGACCTCAATCACATTATCGAATGGTCGGAAAAATGGTAAATGTCCTTTAATGTAGACAAATGCAAAGCAATGCACATTGGGTCCAGAAATAGTAACCACACATACATCATGAAATGGAAAACCTCTGCAGGCGATGCAGGAGGAAAAGGATCTTGGAGTCACTATCAGCAGTGACCTGAATCACGCGAATTACTTAAAAAAAAGCATATAACAAAGCCAACACTATGCTCGGGTTCATAGCGAGGAACTTCGAGTGCAAAACGCCAGACGAGATTCTATCCTTGTATAATTCCATGGTAAGACCGCACCTCGAGTATGCAGTACAGATCTGATCTCCTAATTACAGAAAGGACATTGATTTACTGGAGAGGATTCAACGACGCGTCACGAAAATGATTCCAACCTTAAGGGCTCAACCATACGAGGAACGACTCAAGCGACTCAATCTCTTTACATTGGAGAAAAGACGCCTAAAAGGGGATATGATTTAAGTCTTCAAGTACCTGAAAAAGTTCAGTAACGTCGATTATTCCAAATTCTTTGAACTGCTAACCAACTCAAGAACTAGAAATAACGGTTTACCCATTCAGTCGATTCGATGTAACACAGACATTGGAAGGAGTTTCTTTTCAAACCGAGTCATCCGCCACTGGAACACTGGAAGTAGTAAATGCGAATACCATCAACTCCTTCAAATATCGAATCGATCGTCATTTCGTCACGTCAGGAGTAAACTGAATATTGAGGTGCTTTCATCTGCTCCTCAAGCCACAAGTGCCTGTCGAGCAGATTAATTCACCAAAGCGGGCAACCTCGTAGTGAGCCAATAGGCTTTCTCTTGCCTGCATTTCCATTTTTCCATGTTTCCGCTTCCTCCTCGTCTTTTTCCCTCTCCTCCTCCTCCTTCTCCTCTTTTTCTTTGTCCTTCTTTTCCTCTTGCGTTTTTTTTCTTCCTCATTCTTCTTTTCTCCCACGTCCACGTCCTTCCATTTCTTTCGTCTTCGTTGTTGTTTCTTACTTTTAATATCAAACATCATCACCACCCATCATAAGCTGCATTTCAATATTTATATCCCATTTCATACTTATATAAATCCATCTGTCTATCTATCTGTCTGTGTCTCTATCTCCCAACACCTTTTTTCCTTCCATTACAGCATTGTGGTGGTGAACGGTAATGGTGGATGGCTTATACAGTGGATGAGGCAGCTGCAATACTTCACCACCACCCCCTTGTGTAGTATCATCGCCAGTAGGACCCCCGTGCCGAGAAGTGAGCCCATTAGCACTGAGGACGATGTGAATAGTCCATGCTTGTCAATAACTATCGACAGTAAACGTTCCTAAAATACCATAAGTAGCTCCCATGGATTCTAGAGTCTATCCTCCTAGACTCCTCCGTATCTCTAGTCTGACACAAATATTAAGTATATATTAGCTTATTTTAGTAGAACGAATCTGAACTATGGAATCTGAGCATATTTAGTATCTACGGAGTGCTGAAGGAATCTTACACTGATGATTATGATCTTCTGTAAAATGAGTGGATTTAAAAAGATAATCCATTTTGTTTAATATAGTTTGAGATTTGCAAGGGAAGCTCAACTAGGGGCGAGTGGAGACTATGTAGTGGCTTGACTTTTTGGCTGGGATGCAAAGAACTGCGACTTCCTCAAATTACCTATCCATTACTTACCTATGAAATACTTACCTATGAAATACTTACCTATGAAACTACTTACCCATGAAACTATTTACCTATGAAATTACTTACCTATGAAACTACTGACTTATGGAACTACTTACCTATCAAACTACTTACCTATGAAATTAATTACCTCTGGTATAACTTATCTGTGAAACTACTTACCTTTGAAACTACTTACCAATGAAACTACTGACCTATGAAACTGCTTACTTATAAAACTACTTACCTATGAAAATAATTACCTCTGATGTGATTTACTCAGGATACTTCTTACCTATATCACCACATACCTCTGATATTAGCAAAACCTTTATTATACTTTGATAAAAGCTGAAATTCTTTAACTCATCACGATCTTCTTTCGCCTCCCAGCCAAACAGTCAGGCCAGGGTCTCCACTTACGTGACTGTGATAGTGCAAAGATTAGATAAGTGTGTTCGAAGCCTGTGTCAGCCTGTGATGAATGGACTGTCTCTACTCACCTACCTATCTATTTTATCTGTGCAATTATTGAAGTATGTGATGGATCGAAACTCTACTTCATGGCTGCCAGTGAAACAGGACTGCTTATATATATAAGTTTTTGACTCTAATGGAAAGGAGACTTGCGGGCGCTGTTTGCCTAGGATACAAGTTGCCTTTGATACAAGTTGCCATTGATACAAGTTGCCATTGATACAAGTTGCCATTGATACAAGTTGCCATTGATACAAGTTGCCATTGATACAAGTTGCCATTGATACAAGTTGCCATTGATACAAGTTGCCCTTGATACAAGTTGCCCTTGATACAAGTTGCCATTGATACAAGTTGCCCTTGATACAAGTTGCCCTTGATACAAGTTGCCATTGATACAAGTTGCCCTTGATACAAGTTGCCATTGATACAAGTTGCCATTGATACAAGTTGCCATTGATACAAGTTGCCCTTGATACAAGTTGCCATTGATACAAGTTGCCACTGATAAAAGTTGCCCTTGATATAGTTACCTCTTACAGATTTTTATGGTGCTAGTTACCGGATTTACTGTCTGTGTTCCACGCCTGTGACAGCCTGTGATGACTAGACTACCTGTACTTACCTACCGACCTGTTATAACTGAGCAATTACTTAAGTATGTGATGGAAGCTCTACGTCATGCCTGCCAGTGAAACAAGACTTTTTATACACAAGTTTTTGGCTCTTATAGAAAGAAGACGCGTGCGCTGCCTGCTTTTGATGGATTTGCTGATAGATTGTTTCTGCTGTTGAGACTGATAAGTTTAATATGAAAGTAGACACCCACGTGTGAACTTATATAGCGTACTGTTTTGGTTACCCACTTCTGTTTGTTATTCCTCTCGTTACATTAACTCTTACTGTCTCTTTCTGCACATCAAGGGAACTCTGTGTCTATACCATTTATTTATTTTCTTCTAATGCCTTTTCATGGATCTCAATGTTGTGATAATAATGATACTGATAATACTAATGCGAGATTTAGCGGCCAGTGAGAAGAACAAAATGGTTGGTGTGTGTGTGTGTGTGTGTGTGTGTGTGTGTGTGTGTGTGTGTGTGTGTGTGTGTGTGTTATGTTTGAGAAGGCGGTGGTTGAGTGGTTAGCGTGCGGGCCCCGCATTCACCGCGTTCTGGACGACGCGGGTTCGAATCCACCGCTACCACCTTAGATTTTTCAGTCACCGCCGAGTGGCCTAAGCTGTCCTGAAGACCACTTATCAACCCGAACTCTAAAGGAAACCATCCAAGTGAATCAAGAATGAGCTCCGGGGGGCAGCATGAGCCAAGAATAAATGGCGCCACTACAAACACTTGCCTGCGCCATCACGGGCTGGGGCCGACCACCAAGCCCCTCTAGAGAGCCTACCGGTGCTTAGGCTAACACGTAAATAAAAAATAAAAAAAAAAAAATGTGAAATCCTAAAGTTGTATTCTCGAAATTTGTTTCACCTTATTTCTTTTTATATTATGTTTGTGCCCAATTGCATATTTGTGTATGTTGAATTATTGTATGTTTATATGTTTTAATGCTCATGGTACTCGTGTGGGAGCTAAAATTTGTCACTGGTAATACTGACTTTTTCTGTTGTACTTTAGGAATATTGTGTGTGTGTGTGTGTGTGTGTGTGTGTGTGTGTGTGTGTGTGTGTGTGTGTGAGGAATGATAACTAATATTTCTATGTAATTGGCTTTAATCAGGAATTGAATTGGATTTCTTTAAGTCACGAGTGTAAACAATGCATTGTAATGAACAATAAATCATTTCCCCAAGAAGCTGTATTAATGAACCAAACTCGTCCCTCCCCTTCCTTGCTCACCCTTCTCTCCCCTTCCTTTCCACGTCCTTTCCTCAGCCTTCCCTTCCCTCCTCATCCTCGCCCTCCCCCCCACTTCTTCTCCCTTTCCTTCCTCATCAACTTTCTCTACCTATAGGCACGGCAGATGATTGACTGACCTACCGCTGCTAAATGAGTAAGCCATCACCAATGAACAAGTATGAAGGGCGATAGTCTGTAAAATGACTCCACCAGTAAACATTATAAAGAAAAACGTATATAATAAGAGAGTACAACTATTCTCAACGGCACTTGTCTCTAACTGGTGAACTACACATTAAATCATATTAGAAGAAATACGTGTTGAAGAAGGCAGATATATAGTTCGTACGTGTTGAAGAAGACAGATATATATAGTTCGTACGTGTTGAAGAAGACAGATATATATAGTTCGTACGTGTTGAAGAAGACAGATATATATAGTTCGTACGTGTTGAAGAAGACAGATATATATAGTTCGTACGTGTTGAAGAAGACAGATATATATGGTTCGTACGTGTTGAAGAAGACAGATATATATAGTTCGTACGTGTTGAAGAAGACAGATATATAGTTCGTACGTGTTGAAGACAGATATATAGTTCGTACGTGTTGAAGAAGACAGATATATAGTTCGTACGTGTTGAAGAAGACAGATATATATAGTTCGTACGTGTTGAAGAAGACAGATATATAGTTCGTACGTGTTGAAGAAGACAGATATATAGTTCGTACGTGTTGAAGAAGACAGATATATATAGTTCGTACGTGTTGAAGGCAGATATATAGTTCGTACGTGTTGAAGAAGACAGATATATAGTTCGTACGTGTTGAAGAAGACAGATATATATAGTTCGTACGTGTTGAAGAAGACAGATATATAGTTCGTACGTGTTGAAGAAGACAGATATATAGTTCGTACGTGTTGAAGAAGACAGATATTTAGTAAGTATGAAAGAAACAGAAAGTATGAGATTGTGAATGAGCAGCTGTACCATCCCCTCCCCCCCTCCCCCCCTCCCAATGAGTGAAGGAGGATAGAGTTGGCTGTTGGTTATCGCCTGGTGTGGACGTGACTTCCCTCCCTCCCTCCTTCCCCTCCCTACCTTTTCTCTCCCTTCCTTACCCTTCCTAGTCCTTCCCTTTCCTTTCTCGTTCTTTCCCTCCTTTCGTTTCCTCTCCTCCAGCGCCCTTCTCTCCCCTTCTACGTCCTTCTCTCCCTCCCTTCCTCGCCTTCCCTCCCCGGTATCTCGGGTAAGATTCACAATTGGTTTGTGGACTGGCTCTCTGAGCGGAAACAGAGAGTAGTTCTAAACGGTGTTACATCTAACTGGCTCGACGTCAGAAGCGGCGTACCTCATGGATCAGTGCTTGGCCCCATGCTCTTCTTAATTTATGTTAATGATATCGATGATGGGCTCACTTGCAAAGTATCAAAATTTGCTGATGACACAAAAATTGCTAGTAAAGTAACTGCGACACTCGACGAAAAAGCTTTACAATCAGATCTAGATCGACTTGCACGTTGGGCCAATCAATGGCAAATGAAATTTAACGTTGACAAATGCAAAGTGTTACACATCGGAAAAAATAACAATCGCGTTCGTTACGTAATGAATGGCAAACAACTTTCTGCAGTAAGTAAAGAAAAGGATCTTGGAATCACTATATCAAGCGATTTAAAGCCCGGTCAGCATTGTTCAGAGGTAGTTAAAACTGCAAACAAATTGGTTGGCTTCATCGGACGAGTCTTTAATAATAAATCGGAAAAAGTAATATTAAAACTGTATAATTCGTTGGTTCGACCCGTCTAGAGTACTGTGTACAGTTTTGGTCTCTCAACTACAGAAAAGACATAGAAAAGTTGGAACGGGTTCAACGAAGAGTAACAAAGATGATTCCTAGGTTGAGAAATTTATCATATGAACAAAGGCTTAATTAAAGAAGTAAATTTATTCAGCCAATCAAGACGAAGAATGCGAGGCGATCTAATAGAAGTGTTTGAAATGTTTAAAGGATTCAGTGATATTAATGCGGAAGATTACTTCACAATTGATCGATCAAATAGAACAAGAAGAAATCACAATTTGAAGATAAGTGGTAAAAGATTCTCGTCGCACGAAGCCAAACACTTCTTCTTCAGTCGAGTTGTTAATGTTTGGAATTCTCTACCCTGTGATGTCGTTGATAGTACAACAGTTACGGCCTTCAAGAATAGATTAGACAAGTGTTTTGAATCCAACCAGCAACTAAGATATTACTCATTGTCGTAATAACTTTAAGTTCTTTCGAATACTGGTGTCCTTGTCCGCTTTTATCGCCCGGTTAGTGGTAGCAGTAATGGTAGTTCTTTCCTCTTTCCTACATAATTTCCATGCAGTTTTTCCATGCTGCATGGTTCTTTTTCCTTTCCTGCCAGCTTTGGCTGGAGGGATGGGGGGGTGGGGAGGAGCCTTCGCCTTTGCTGTCCTTCATCTTCCACCTTTGATTAGATAGTTAGTGTAGCTTGTCACAAACAGCCTCGTAAGGACCAGCAGGTCTGCTGTTGTTTGTTCTTTCTTTGTGTTTTTTTGTGTTCTTTCGCCCTTTCCTCTCTCCCTTTCTCACCCCTTCGCTCACCTCCACATCCTTCGCACCTTCCTCACCCCTCCTTCTCCTCCCCTCACCCTTCGCACCCCTTCCTTGCCCCTCTTCACGCTCAACACCTTGGTAAGTCAGTCTATATACACATAACGTTATCTTTTTTTTTTAATCATATATCTACTTTTTATCTTTAGTTACGTTTGAAATTTAGTACTGTTTGTATTTACTACCATTTTACCTGTTGGTAATATATATTAGTATTACTTGTATTTCCATTCTTGTATATAGTTTTCCATAGCAGATATATACAGCAACACACACACACACACACACACACACACACACACACACACACACACACACACACACACACACACACACACACACACACACACACACACACACACACACACACACACACACACACACACACACACACACACACACGAGTCGCAAACAAGCACTTATACCAACACCCATCAATCCCTTACCTCTTCCCCTTCCCTCCTTTCCTTCCCCGAACAGCACCCACCCAAGGAGTAATTTGAGCGACCAACAACGCTTTTACTATCACTATCAAGGGATTATTTGCTATAGCTGCGCGTGGCCTTGGTGCTCATCTCCGTAGCGGTAATTATATCAGTAGTAGTAGCAATGGTAGTAGTAGTAGTATTTTTTTATGGAAAGGGTAAAGTTGCTTATACGTAACTAGGGACTATTTGATCAAACTCTCCCCCAGCGTGAGGTAGTAATCCATCGAGAAATAAAGCCAAATCATGACTCTTATTCCGTAGAATTTAGGGACCCACACATTCCACACCCACGTTCGACAAGGCTTCCGCAGAGGTTGTGGTGTTAGTATCTCCATGGTTAGTTTTATGAGTCTAATGACAGTTTGACAAGGATTCTGTTACACCATGAACGTGAAGAAAAACACATGAGAACTGACTAATCTCCTTGTTATGAGAGCCGAAAGCGTCTGGGAACATGGACCCGGGCTGCATATTCCCAATCGTTCAATGGGTGTGTGCATGGTGACTAATTGACTGTGGCCCCTGAATTAAGACGCTCGGCTGTAGCTTCGATACTAACCACGGGGTGTCCTGGAAACAGTGGTGGGCACCGCTAAGCGAAAAGTTAGCTTCGCTAACTGGTAATCCACTAAGTAAAAAGTTAACTTCGCTTACGCTAAACCTCTAAACCAGAGGTTCTTAACCTGGGTTCGACCGAACCCCAGGGGTTCGGTGAGCCAGTCTCAGGGGTTCGGCGAAGATCCTCCTGAAAGACATTGCAATTTTGCAATTGAATTTTAATCAAATTTTCTTTAATATTTTTATGAATTAAAATTTAATCCTTTCTTAATTTTGAAGCAATTTTTCTTCCACTTTTTAATATATATACATGAGGGGTTCGGCTACTGTGCGGAGGTTTTCGTTAGGGTTCGGCGCCTCTGAAAAGGTTAAGAACCACTGCTCTAAACGGATAAAGGAATCACTGGAAGCTAACGCAAATGATAGCAATATGTAAAATGTATTATAAACATTACGGATAGATTTTTTTAACTTCAACCCGTCACTATTTATTCAGTTTCTTTTTTATTGAGTTTTCACAAACATATTCGACTTCTCCAATCACTACCGCGTCTAACGGTGTTAATCAAAATATCCTGTCTACTGTATGAGTTGAGTTACGGCAAATAATATGGAAGCATGTCTGTGATGTCACCTTCTGACCGAGCGATCTCGCGCGAGAAAAGTTAATCGTCAACTCTCCTCTCTTTTTCGCTTATCACCTAGCTCTCTCGCCATTACCTGCTCGCTGCCAGTGTGGCCACCTGCATTGCTTATTATGTATTAAAGTTTCTCGCTTTCGCTTTCGCTGGCTTTCTCGCTCCCTGTGTGGCCGCGGCTTAACTTTTCTCGCTTTTCTCGTGCGAGATCCCTCGGTCAGAAAGAGTGACATCACAGACACGCTTCTACATTATTTGCCGTAACTAAACTCATACAATAGATAGGCCATTTTGGTTAACACCGTTAGACGCAGCAGTGATTGCAGAACTAGAATATGTTTGTGAAAACTCAATAAAACAAAACAAAAAAACTAAATAAATAGTGACGAGTTGAAGTTAAAGAATCACTCCGTAATGTTTATAACACATTCTACATATAGCTAACATTTGCAGCGGCTAAGAAATGAATACTAAAATAAACAATTCCATCTTATAGAAGATGCATTACCCTAAAATACCAAAAAGTTTCCCTAATAATTGTCCAAATACCCTACTTTAAGTTAAGGCGTACTTTACCCCAAAGTGGAAGCCCTGGATTCTTATTGCGCCATGTGGCTCAACTGGTGCTGTGTCTGCCCACAGCGAACAAGTACAAACCTGTATGAATTTTTAGTGGACTTAATGTTAGCGGAGGAGGAACTGTACGGAAGCTAATTAGTCCGCTATCTGTTTCCAAAGTTTGAGAAGCCCTAATCAGTTAACAAAAAAGTTAGCTTCGCTAAATAGCGGTTAGCGGATTAGCGGAACCGTGCCCCACCACTGCCTGGAAAATACTCTCATTGTGCTTCTCACCTAACCTAAACTAACCTAAACTTAATCTAACCTAACCTAACATGACCTGTTCAAGAGAGGGCGCCACATACGCGTTGGGGAAGGTGGGGCATACCGGACATGGGGCACTGTGGGACAACCCTGATTCTAGAAGTATTAGTCAGTTTTGACTGTTGTACCTCAGGCGACTGAATATCCTCCACTCAGTGCCTCTACTAATGATGCCGAGGGATGATGTACAGCATCACATCCTCTGTGGTGGAGGTCTTTGCTCTTTTAACACTCCAAAGTAATTTTTTTGCTGTAAGTATTGAAGTCTCTGTGAATCACATGTATCGCTAAATAGTTTTGTACATATATATATATATATATATATATATATATATATATATATATATATATATATATATATATATATATATATATATATATATATATATATATATATATATATATATATATATATATATATATATATATATATATATATATATATATATATATATATATATATATATATATATATATATATATATATATATATATATATATATATATATATATATATATATATATATATATATATATATATATATATATATATATATATATATATATATATATATATATATATATACAAGTAACTGTGTGTATTATGAGATGTTCCTCTTCCCAAGTGCTTTCCTGGTTTTGAATATAACTGGCTTTTTTTTTAATAATATCACATGGAGCACTGTGGGACACTTAAATCGGGGCACAGTGGGACACTGTCCCACTGGTTAAGTTTGATACTGCAATCAAAAAGTATTATGTGGGCCTCATAACAAAGGACAAAGGTGATGAAGGCGAGTACGAAGAGTCTTATCTTCAGAGAAACCACAAATCATTGGTGTTGTCTTTCCACAAGTGCCGGATATAGCGTCCACCAAGCTGACATCAAGGTCACATCCTCCCCAAGCCTAGCACATGCGCTACAACAAAGAGACAAATTCTTACCTTAAACTGGATTTGAAAGTTGGTTTCAGAAATGTGTACTAGTCATGTTCCAGTGTGCCCCACTTCTTGTCCCACTGTGCCCCCCCCCTACGGGCACAGTGGGACAAATTTGAAAATGTTCTTTTATGAGGATCACAGCTTTTTCAAAGAAGGTGATTGTTTCTTATGCACATGTCAATTTTTGCTAAATGGTGCTATTTCCTTTCCATTATTTTAGTTCTGTAATAGCTGTTCAAAAAAAGGAGTTATTTTGTTACAAAGATCTTATTGTCCCACTGTGCCCCGCTTTCAGCTACAGAGAAGGGAAATACCCGAGAAAGCTTTGTGGCATCAGTTGCATCCACTTTATAAGCTTTATCAGCAGCCAAGACAATGGCGGCGCAAGGAGCAACCTGTTGGTAAGTCTTGGACCGAACCTCGTGACCACTGGAGCGCTGATAACACTCTCCGGGGGTCACTGATAAACATGTCGTCGCCCAGGCACATCTACTTGGCAAGGCTTTCGTAGGAGTTGTGAGGGGGGGGGGGGGGGTATTCATTTCCATGGGTAGTTTTATGACCTTTCTGGTAGTTTGACCTTTCTTCCGTACCGTGAACCCCCAAAACACTCATTAGAACACGATTCATCTCATTTTCGGCCTTTGGAAATAGTTGATGTGGGGGGCGGAAGTGTCTGACAATAGCCTACGTCTCTCTCTCTCTCTCTCTCTCTCTCTCTCTCTCTCTCTCTCTCTCTCTCTCTCTCTCTCTCTCTCTCTCTCTCAAACAACAGAAGTAACCTACGACGCCAACTCTTGCCAAACTTACTCACTGGATTAAAACTGCGGAGGAGGAGGAGGAGGAGGAGGAGAAGGAAGTGGGGGAGGAGGAGGAGGAGGAGGAGGGCCAAACAACCTCTCTGAAGAAGGATATTAAGCTTCTTAGAAAACGATAGTGTCCCCTTTAATCCCAAGAGGAGGAGGAGGAGGAGGAGGAGAAGGAAGAAGAGAAGGAGGAGGGAATTGATGTGGTCGAAAAAAAGCAAAAAAAAAAAAAAGGTATGTAGCTGTGGTAGATTAAAGCAATAAGTAGTAGTAGTAGTAGTAGTAGTAGTAGTAGTAGTAGTAGTGGTACCAGTAGTAGCGGTGGTGGTGGTGGTGGTGATGATAATGAGCCGAGTCCTTTAGCTAAATTGTGGTGATGATTGGTGATGGTGGTGGTGGTGGTGGTGGTGGTGATGATAGTAATGGTGATGATGGCAGTGGTAAGCTTCATCATAATAGTATTGGTGGTGGTGGTGGTGGTGGTGTTGGGAATGGTGGTGATAGACTTAACTTCAGTGGTGGTGGTGGTGGTGGAGGGGCTTAGCAGGGCTCGCGGTGGACTAAGATAATGACCACTTAAATATTCTTGTGGTCGTGATATTGGCGTGGATGTGGTGGCGGTGGTGGAGGGGATGGTGGTGGTGGTGTGGAAGGAAAGAGCTGGGAGTGTTAGAGAAGTCGAAGGAGGAATACGAAGAGGAGGAGGAGGAGGAGGAGGAGGAGGAGGAGGATATGTACAATGAAATATCAAAGTGTTTATATGTGCTCGTAAAAAGAAAAAAAAATCATTCTCTCTCTCTCTCTCTCTCTCTCTCTCTCTCTCTCTCTCTCTCTCTCTCTCTCTCTCTCTCTCTCTCTCTCTCTCTCTCTCTCTACCTGTTATCAGTTCTACGCATGATCTACCCTGCTCAAATCAACTTCTTATACCTAACAGTTACTAAGAAATCTTCAACCTCAGTGTATTTCCCAGTCCATGATGCTCGCTTCCTGTCTCTGTCTCTCCGTGTCACACCCAGCATTGTTTCCTTCTTCTCTCTTTGTTCGCTTCTCAGAATTCTATCGAGATGTTTTGTGAGGCGTGTGTGTATGACTGCAGGAAACTATGATTATACACCTTTATCTTCAGGGCGAGCGGCACGTTGGCTTGCTATTCATAGTATTGGTATTTTATTTTTATCATTATTATTACGAGAGGAATATTCTATGGTCCGGACAGTGTTTCCTTCTTTCCTTCCCTCTTCCGTCTCATTCTCTCCCTCTCTCTCACTTTCTTTTTTTGCTCTCCTTCTCCTCCTCTCTTCTCTTCTCTTATTTTCTCTCTTTCTTCTTTTTATCATTTTTTCAT
>NC_066516.1:5895312-5897812 GCF_024679095.1 Eriocheir sinensis
GTTGTGGAGAGAGGAACGGAAGGGAAGGGAAGGGGAAGGAAGGGAGGGGAGAAATAAGGGAAAAGAAGGGGATAGAACGGAAAGGAGGGGAGGGGAAAGGAAGAAAGGAAGGAAAGGAAGGATAGGAAAGGGTAGGGACGGGACGGGGGGGGACGGGAAAGGAATGAAGGGAACGGAGGAGCAGAAAGGAAAGGAAGATAAGGAACAGAACGGGAGGGGAAGGGAAGGGAGGAGAAGAAAGGAAAGGAAGATAAGGAACAGAAAGGGAGTGGAAGGGAAGGAGGGGAAGGGTAGGGAGCGGAAGGAAAGGAAGGAAGGGAAGATAAGGAACAGGAAGGAAGGAAGGAAGGGAAGGGAGGGAGGGGAAAGGAAGGAAGGGAAGGAGGGAATAGGAAGGAAGGGAAGGAAGGAAGGGAGGGAGGGAAAGGAAGGAAGGGAAGATAAGGAACAGGAAGAAAAGGGAAGGGAAGGGAAGGGAGGGGAGGGGAAAGGAAGGAAGGGAAGATAAGGAACAGGAAGAGAGGGGATGGGAAGGGAAGGGAAGGGAAGGGAGGGAGGGAAAGGAAGGAAGGAAGGGAAGATAAGGAACAGGAAGAGAGGGGAAGGGAAGGGAAGGGAAGGGAAGGGAGGGAGGGGAGGGAAAGGAAGGAAGGGAAGATAAGGAACAGGAAGAGAGGGATGGGAAGGGAAGGGAAGGAAGGGAGGGAGGGAAAGGAAGGAAGGGAAGGAGGGGAAGGAAGGAAGGGAAGGCAAGGGAGGGACGGGAAAGGAAGGAAGGAAGATAAGGAACAGGAAGAGGGAAGGAAGGGAAGGGAAGGAAGGGAAGGGAGGGAGGGAAAGGAAGGAAGGGAAGATAAGGAACAGGAAGGAGGGGAAGGGAAGGAAGGAAGGGAGGGGAA
Organism: Eriocheir sinensis; assembly: GCF_024679095.1. NCBI lineage: Eukaryota > Metazoa > Arthropoda > Malacostraca > Decapoda > Varunidae > Eriocheir > Eriocheir sinensis. The sequence goes on from NC_066516.1 coordinate 5,896,212, forward strand.
AGGAAGGAAGGAAGATAAGGAACAGAAAGGAGGGAAGGAAGGGAAGGGAGGAGGGAAAGGAAGGAAGGGAAGATAAGGAACAGGAAGGGAGGGAAGGAAGGAAGGGAAGGGAGGGAGGGAAGGAAGGAAGATAAGGAACAGAAAGGGAGGGAAGGAAGGGAAGGAAGGAAGGGAGGAGGAGGAGAAGAAAGGAAGGAAGATAAGGAACAGGAAGGGAGGGAAGGAAGGGAAGGAAGGAGGGGAAAGGAAGGAAGATAAGGAACAGGAAGGAGGAAGGAAGGGAAGGAAGGGAGGAGGGGAGGGGAAAGGAAGGAAAGGAAGATAAGGAACAGGAAGAGAGGGGAAGGGAAGGGAAAGGAAGGGAGGGGAGGGGAGGGGAAAGGAAGGAAAGGAAGATAAAGAACAGGAAGGGAGGGGAAGGGAAGGGAAGACAAGGGAAGGGAGGGGAGGGGAAAGGAAGGAAGGGAAGGGAGAAGGGAAGGAGAGGAGGAGGAGGAAAGGAAGGGAGAGGAAAGGACGGGAAGGGATATGAAGGAAAGGAAAAATACGGTATATAAAGGGAGGAGGAGGAGGAGGAGGAGGAGGGAAGGGAAGGGGAGATGAAGAAAGAGAAGGAAGGGAATGAAATGGAAGGGAGAGAAAAGAAGATAGATGATTTCGGGGTCCATGTTTCTTTACTAAATGGATACCACCTTTATTTATACATTTGCTTACCATGGAAACCCAAAAGCGTACAATGAAGGTTACTGACTGATCACTTCCTTGGCAACGAGTGATGTGTCGCAAGGATAAGATAACAGATAAGCCACACACACAAACACTCAAATTTGATAAGGCTTTCGTAAGAGTTAGGGATTTCCAGGGATAGTGATATGATCCTGGTGGTAGTTTGACCCTTCTACTGTACCATGACCCTAATAAGTCGCTCATTAGATCGCGATTGATCTCCTTTTCGGTCTTTGGAAATAGCTGATGTGAGAGGCGGAGGCGTCTGTCCTAAATAGGGGGTAGACTAAAATTCCAAATACTAAATCATTCATGTTGTTTTGTAGGGTTGCGTGCGCGAGAGAGGGTAACTGTAGTGTGTGTGTGTGTGTGTGTGTGTGTGTGTGTGTGTGCGCGCAAGTAATTTTAGAGGGAGAGCGAACAATTCCTTACATATTCATAACTCACTTTCCTCCTCCTCCTCCTCCTCTTCCTCCTCTTCTTCCTTCTCCTCCTCCTCCGTCTCCTATATTTCCTCCTCTTCTCTTCCTCTCCTTCCTCTTCCTCTTCCTTTCCTTCATTCTTCCTGGTATTTCTTCTTCCTTCATTTACTCACTTTCTTTTTCCTCTTTATCTCCTCTTTACTTCCTTTTCCTTCTCCTCCTCCTTTTCCTTTTTTTTTTTTTAATATTTGTCGCCACCTCAAGGTTGGTGACACGAGCTATAAATTTGGAGACCGTCAGGGTCAAGCGCAGAGACACGCCACTCATCGTCGACAGACCAACTTGGTCGGGTCGGCGGATGTCAGCCGAGAGAGTCGGTCTGTCGGCACCCTGCTACGGGTCGCCTCTGGCAAAGGTCCGTGCTGCCTCGTATAGGGAGGGAGCAATCTTTGA
>NC_066516.1:5910312-5930312 GCF_024679095.1 Eriocheir sinensis
GGAGCCACTCGGAGGCCTGTCCGTTGAGTACAACTCGTTGTTTTCTTCCAGTGAGCCAGTCTTTGATCCACGCTGTCAGATTGCCGCCTAACCCCGCCGACTTAAGTTTCTTGGAGTCTTTCGTGTTGCACTTTGTTAAAGGCTTTTTGAAAGTCTAGATATATAACATCCCTGGGGATATAATTATCCCAGTTTTCATAGATACCTTGGAAGAAGTCCAGTAAGTTGGTTAAGCATGAGCGCTTGTTGTTGTCTTCAAGGAACTTAACGAGTTTGTCTCTGATGATCTTCTTGAAAATTTTTCCCGCCACTGAGGTCAAGCTGACTGGTCTGTAAGTTAAGGCCACGCTTTTGTCTCCCTTTTTGAAGATCGGTGTTACGTTCGCTTGCTTCCAGTCTTCGGGAACTTTGTTTTAATGTAGTGTTAAATTATAGATGGAGGTGAGTGGCTTGCGTATTTGCTGTTTAAGTTCCTTGAGCAGCATGGGTGACAAGTCGTCGGGTCCGGTTGATATGTTTGTCTCTAGTTTATCTAGGTACTTTTGCACATTTTGTTCGTCAATTGTGCCAATTTCTAGGGGTGTGATTCCCCTCGGTGGAGTAGGGCTCTCGGGTATCAACTCGGTGTTCTCGACCATGAACACAGACGTGAAGTTTTTGTTTAGGAGGAGGAGGCGGAGGAGGAGGAGGAATCGTTAGGTTTGATGAGATAAGCAAAGAATGAAAAAAGCTAATGTCTCGTCCTCTCTCTCTCTCTCTCTCTCTCTCTCTCTCTCTCTCTCTCTCTCTCTCTCTCTCTCTCTCTCTCTCTCTCTCTCTCTCTCTCTCTCTCTCTCTCTCTCTCTCTCTCTCTCTCTCTCTCTCTCTCTCTCTCTCTCTCTCTCTCTCTCTCTCTCTCTCTCTCTCTCTCTCTCTCTCTCTCTCTCTCTCTCTCTCTCTCTCTCTCTCTCTCTCTCTCTCTCTCTCTCTCTCTCTCTCTCTCTCTCTCTCTCTCTCTCTCTCTCTCTCTCTCTCTCTCTCTCTCTCTCTCTCTCTCTCTCTCTCTCTCTCTCTCTCTCTCTCTCTCTCTCTCTCTCTCTCTCTCTCTCTCTCTCTCTCTCTCTCTCTCTCTCTCTCTCTCTCTCTCTCTCTCTCTCTCTCTCTCTCTCTCTCTCTCTCTCTCTCTCTCTCTCTCTCTCTCTCTCTCTCTCTCTCTCTCTCTCTCTCTCTCTCTCTCTCTCTCTCTCTCTCTCTCTCTCTCTCTCTCTCTCTCTCTCTCTCTCTCTCTCTCTCTCTCTCTCTCTCTCTCTCTCTCTCTCTCTCTCTCTCTCTCTCTCTCTCTCTCTCTCTCTCTCTCTCTCTCTCTCTCTCTCTCTCTCTCTCTCTCTCTCTCTCTCTCTCTTACTCCACCTTCTCTTTTTCCCTCTCTTTCTTTCTCTACCTCCTTATTTTTTCCTCTATATCAATTTCTTTTTTCATCGACTTTTTCCTTTCTTCCTTTCTTCGTTCATTCAGTATTCTTTCCTTTGGGTTCTTCCACTAACGAGCAGAGGAGAAAGAAAAAGGATTGAGTAAGAGAGAGAGAGGTAAATAGATAGATAGAGAGAGAGAGAGAGAGAGAGAGAACAATAACCGAAGACGAGGCAGCAGCAGAGGTAAGAGAAGGGTTGGTGGTGGGTCTCATACATACACACACAGGGGAAGGTGGGGCAAAACGGCACCCTTAAGGTTTCACTCCAGATTTTGCAGCAATTTTGTAATATATTCAGAGATAGTTGGTGTTTTTGCAATCTTTATTCATCATTAAACAAAATAAACTCTCTTTGGAAGAACTACTTTGGATCCTTTACTCATGAGAATAAAAAAAAAAAATAGCCACAAGTGGGCCATTTTGTACAATGAGTGGGGCAAAACGTACCTCAAACAGGGGCAAAATGGCCCTCATATGGAAATCCTTGGTAACATGCCAAAACATACGTTTTGATAGAGAATCACACTCGAAAGAGTACTTAACATAAAACTAAAATAACTTATTTCTTATTCCATTAGAAAATAATTGCTCTTAGGCTCAGTAGCATGAAGAACAATGAATTCTTATAAACTACTCACAAATGAAAAGTGATATTACCTTCCTGAACATAAAGTTCCTATTCCATTACAAAAATAAATGATCTGTGGCTCAATAGCATGAACACCAATGAACTCTCATGAAAGTACTCACAAGTGAAAGTGAAATTACCTTTCTGAACATAAAAGTTCTTAATGCATTACAAAAATAATTGTTCTTTGGCTCAGTAGCATGAACGACATGAACTCACAAATGAAAAGTGACATTACCTTCTTGAATATAAAATTAATATCCATATAAAAGAAACAGAGAACACTTTGTCCTTATCTTTGTTCAGTGAAGTTGTGAGTTAGTCAGCAGCAAAAAATAATTATTATTGTTAAGTGGGCCGTTTTGCCCCAAGGGCAATGAAAATGTTAACAACAAGCTCAGCGGAACAATGGTGGTGCAGAAAAATGTTTCAGTAGTCAGACTCATTCACAGAGTAGCACCAAAGAATCATGCAATAACACATGAAATTATGAGTCACAGTATTTCTACAAACACGATTTTATCAGACCCTTGTATACCAACAGATTAGCTGGTGATAAAATATTCTGGGATTTTTCACACACAAACAAACGACGGCGTCCAAACTTGCCCCGATATTACAGCTGACTAATGAGCCGAGGAGTAAGTCCATATCATTATCAATAGCTGCCAGAAGCTAAAAACACAGAAAACGGGATGGTCCATATTACCCACCTATGCCATTTTGCCCCAGCTTCCACCTTCCCCTACATACACATACATACATACATACATGCGTACGAAGAACAGAAGTAAGTTTATGACTATGGAAACGAAATTTGAATCCCTGAAAATGACCAACCGCTCTCTCTCTCTCTCTCTCTCTCTCTCTCTCTCTCTCTCTCTCTCTCTCTCTCTCTCTCTCTCTCTCTCTCTCTCTCTCTCTCTCTCTCTCTCTCTCTCTCTCTCTCTCTCTCTCTGCGTTGTATGTTCGTCTCTGGATGCACTGCGGTAAGTAATAGCTTCCGGAAAATTAAACTTCAGTGTAATGATGAAGTAAATGAGTGCAGCATACCACATTGCATATTGTCAGTCTTTAGTGTCATGTTAGGTTAGGCTAGATTTAGTAAGTTAGGTCAGGTTATTAGTTAGGTCAGGTTAGGTTAGATTTAGTTAGGTTAAGTTCAATGAAACTGATAAGACACACACTTGGAACTCTCTCTCTCTCTCTCTCTCTCTCTCTCAACAAAGAGTAGTGATTGACGGATTTAACTCAGAGTGGGCGCCTGTCACTAGTGGCGTCCCTCAGGGCTCGGTTCTTGGCCCAGTGCTCTTCATTATTTACATCAACGACGTGGATGTTGGACTCAATAACCGCATTAGTAAATTTGCAGACGACACAAAGATTGGTAACTCGGTTCTCACTGACGAAGACAGGCAAAGCCTCCAAGAGGATTTGCACAAAATTTCAGCTTGGTCGGATAGATGGGAGATGCCCTTTAACGTAGACAAGTGCCAGGTCCTTCAAGTTGGAACGAGGAATAAAAAGTTTGATTACGAAATGCGCGGCGTTAAACTCAAAAGCGTTCAATGCGTCAAGGACTTGGGGGTCAAAATCGCGTCAAACCTCAAATTCTCACAGCAATGCATCGATGCAGCAAATAAAGCGAACAGAATGTTGGGCTTCATTAAAAGAAACTTTTTATTTAAGAATAAAGATGTAATACTCCCGCTCTACAACAGTTTAGTCAGACCACACTTGGAATATGCGGTACAGTTTTGGTCTCCCCACCATGCAAAGGATATTGCTAAATTAGAAGGTGTTCAGCGTCGGGCAACGAAAATTATCCCTTCCTTGCGCAACAAATCCTACGAAGAAAGGCTTTCTACCCTTAACATGTTCTCTCTTGAGAAACGTCGCCTCCGAGGAAAACTGATCGAATGTTTTAAAATACTTAATGGTTTCACGAATGTAGACAGATCAACATTGTTTATGATCGATGACACTTTGCGCACGAGGAACAATGGCGTAAAACTCAGATGTAGACAAGTAAATTCAGACTGCACCAAATTTTTCTTCACCAACGTTGTAGTGCGAGAATGGAATAAGCTCCCATCATCAGTGGTCCAGTGTAACACGATTGACTCCTTCAAAAATAAGCTCGACCGTCACTTCCTTCAACTTAATATCAACTAGAGTAGAAATGCAACGTTTTGGAGTCTTCTGATTAATGTAAAATCACTTAGGTTTAAGGACAGACCACCAAGTCTGGACCATGGGGTCTGTGTGGTCTGAGTTTCTATGTAAATCTATGTAAATCTCTCTCTCTCTCTCTCTCTCTCTCTCTCTCTCTCTCTCTCTCTCTCTCTCTCTCTCTCTCTCTCTCTCTCCATTTCGTTCACCCAATGTCCCCAGCACCAAGAGGATCGTACCAACTGCAAAGAGCTTCATCACTGTAGTCTGAAGTTTGAGAGTTTTTGAAATTCTCGTCAGTTCTTTTTGTTTACTATTTCAGGTTATGTTCGATTTAGTTTGATTGGATTTATTAAGTTCAATTGTTTACGATAAATACGCGTGATACGCCTCGCGCTGCGCCGCTGTCGTCACTGTGGGCGGAGTAACCTCAACATTCCTCGAAAAAGTAGACAAACAATGCCCTTTACTCACTTTCAACGACCCAAGGGCACGGCGTGTTGAATTATTACCTCATCTCGACCAAAGGGATCGGAGCATAGCCACTCAACACTATTAAAACATGAACAGCGGGGTATCGGGGCCGTGACGTCATCCCTGCCTGGCTCAGAGCGGCGCGCGTCGTCCAAGTGGTAGGGTGGTTCCTTGAATGACTGAATTTTTGTACGTGTGTCTATGTGTATGTGTGTGCCCGGCGGCGGCGCGGTGGCGTTGCGTGTATACCTTTTGGTGATCAGAAGGGTGGAGGCGGCCAGGACACCACGATGAAGGTGAGCGTTTACAAGTGAGTCGTGTTTCTTGTAAGTAGGAATGTGAGGCCAAAGATTGAAGGTGAAGCATTGAAAGAATGTGTGTGTGTGTGTGTGTGTGTGTGTGTGTGTGTGTGTGTGTGTGTGTGTATCCTTGGAGGCGAAGGAGGAAGAGGAAGAGCAGGAGAAGGGAAGACATGTGGTAGAGTGTAATTTTGTGTGGTGAAAGAGATGAAAAGGGAATATATGGATGAAGGGAGGCGGAATACAAAGGAGTACAAAGGAAAAGCAAACAGCAACAGACCTCTTGGTCCTAACTAGGCTGTTTGTTGTTGCTACCATCTACTCTCATCTACGACTCAGAGACACAGGACAGCAAAGGCGAAGGCTCCTCCCCTCCCACCAGTCCCTCCAGCCGAGGCTGGCACGGAAAGGAAGAATATCATGTAGTATAGAAAAACTACAATGGAAGGAGGAGGAATACATAGGAAGAACAGACACCAGAAGACCTATCGGTCTATGGCGAGGGTGTCTGTTTACTACCGCTACTACTAGTAATCTACGTGTGGTAGAACAGGACAGAAAAGATGAAGGCTCCTCCCCACCCACCTCTCCCTCCGGCAACGTGCCGGCAGGATATAGTTAGAAGAGAACACCATGTACCTTTCAGGAAGAAATGGACATGGAAATTTTACAGTAAAGAGAGAAATAAGAGGAAATTACTACCCTTAACTTACACTACTGGTAACCTAAGCTGTGGAGGAAAATGACTTCATTGCATAAGAACATAAGAACACAGAAACACAAGGAGAATGGAAGAGGACGAGTGGCCTGCACAGGGCAACCTCAGGATCCCCCCCTAATACTCACGATGGGTGAGGTGTAGTTTCAGGGGCACAGGTGGAGGCTTGATCCTCATTTAGCCGGCGGTACTATGCACGCACCAGTACCCTGTCACCTTACTGCACCCACACCTCACTCCACCTGTCATGCAGACATTAACTGTTGCTTTACTCTATTGTTAACTTACGCTACTTGCAATCTAGGTTGTGGGGGAAAATAATATGAATTTAGGTTGACGTCTTGCTGCAATCTGTCAGAAAACATGCGAAGAAGGGTCAGTATAATCTTATATCCCTGAAGTACTTATCCAATGAAGACTTGAAGCTATTGATACTCTGTGCGCTATCTACTGACGGTGGGAGTCTATTCCAGTGATCGACGACTCTATTATTGAAAGGAGGAGGAGGAAGAGGAGGAGGAGGAGGAGGAAGAGAAGGAGAGAGGGAGGAGGAAGGGAGCATGGTAGCAATTGAATATTAAGACAAGTGTAGGAAGAAAAAAAGGAGGAGAAGGAGGAGGAGCAGCACGTGAAGGATTGGCAAGTCAGAGATTAAAATTTACGAATATTCTCTCTCTCTCTCTCTCTCTCTCTCTCTCTCTCTCTCTCTCTCTCTCTCTCTCTCTCTCTCTCTCTCTCTCTCTCTCTCTCTCTCTCTGTGTGTGTGTGTGTGTGTGTGTGTGTGTGTGTGTGTGTGTGTGTGTGTGTGTGTGTGTGTGTGTGTGTGTGTGTGTGTGTTGTTCCATTTTATGTAATTATTGTACTACTATTGTAGAATACACTGTCTGTCTGTGTGTGTGTGTGTGTGTGTGTGTGTGTGTGTGTGTGTGTGTGTGTGTGTGTGTGTGTGTGTGTGTGTGTGTGTGTGTGTGTGTGTGTGTGTGTGTGTGTGTGTGTGTGTGTGTGTGTGTGTGTGTGTGTGTGTGTGTTAATTCCTTTTCCATAATATTTTTTTCCTCTCCTTCTTACTTCTTTCTCTCGTCTTTTTCTTTGTCCCTCCTTTTCCTATTTCTCTCTCTCTCTCTCTCTCTCTCTCTCGTTAAATAACCATAACACAGTGATTCCTCAAATGACACTCCCCTTAGCAAGTCTATATGTGAAGGGATTGAAGAGTCTTGGCAAGCTCCTCGATCTTCCTAAGGGCCCGTACTCTCAGACGCTCTCGGCTCTCACAACAACTATTTCCCAAGGCCACAATGGAGATTAATCGGGTTCTCATGAGTGTTTACTACGTTCATGGTGTAGAAGCCTTGTTACAGTATCACCAGGCTCATAAAGCTATCCATGGACATACTAACACAACCTCTACCAAAGCTTTATCTAACGTTGGTGTGTGAGCCCCGAAATGTCTCAGAATATGGGCCTAAGAATTGTGTAAAGAGGGTACTGAGTTTCATTTCACGGAGCGTCAGCCATAGAAGCGCTGAAGTCATCCTCAAGCTATATTCCGCATTAGTTAGATCTCACCTCGAATATACAATGCAGTGGAAATACCTACACAACCTTAACCAAAGCCTTACCAAATGTGGATATGTAAGCCGCAAAATGTTTGAGAATTGGGTTTCTTCTCAAGAGGCGTCAGCAATAGAAGCGCTGAAGTCATCCTCAAGCTATATTCAGCATTAGTTAGACCTCACCTCGAATATACAGTGCAGTAGAAATACCAACACAGCAATAGAAGCGCTGAAGTCATCCTCAAGCTATATTCAGCATTAGTTAGACCTCACCTCGAATATACAGTGCAGTAGAAATACCAACACAGCAATAGAAGCGCTGAAGTCATCCTCAAGCTATATTCAGCATTAGTTAGACCTCACCTCGAATATACAGTGCAGTAGAAATACCAACACAGCAATAGAAGCGCTGAAGTCATCCTCAAGCTATATTCAGCATTAGTTAGACCTCACCTCGAATATACAGTGCAGTAGAAATACCAACACGGCAATAGAAGCGCTGAAGTCATCCTCAAGTTATTATATTCAGCATTAGTTAGATCTCATCTCGAATATACAGTGCAGTTCTCGTCTCTTTACTGTAGGATGGACGTCAGTATGTTAGGATATGTGCCGAGGAGGATACAAAAATGATTCATGGGTTGAGAAATTTGTCACATAAGGATAGGTTTCAACATTTAAATTTGTGTTTTCTGGAAGAGCAAAGGGTACGAGGAGACTTCTTTCTCTACTCATCGCCTCCTCCTCCTCCTCCTCCTCCTCCTCCTGCCTGATATTAAGCACCATTACCATAACCACATCATTTATCAGACAACATAACACCTTCCTCTTCCTCCTCCTCCTCCTCCTCCTTCTATTCCTCCTCCTCCTCCTCCTCCTCCTCCTCCTCCTCCTCCTCCTCCTCCTCCTCCTCCTCCTGCCTGATATTAAGCACCATTACCATAACCACATCATTTATCAGACAACATAACACCTTCCTCTTCCTCCTCCTCCTCCTCCTCCTCCTTCTATTCCTCCTCCTCCTCCTCCTCCTCCTCCTCCGCCTCCTCCTCCTCCTCCTTCCTCTCCTTCTCTTCCTCCTCCTCCTTGCTATGAGAGGATGAAAGAGAGAGAGAGAGAGAGAGAGAGAGAGAGAGAGAGAGAGAGAGAGAGAGAGAGAGAGAGAGAGAGAGAGAGAGAGAGAGAGAGAGAGAGAGAGAGAGAGAGAGAGAGAGAGAGAGAGAGAGAGAGAGAGACTGACTTACTAACCTGTTGATGAAAACCAATTAACTTGATTTTACTTTTGAAAGCGATTAAATATTTACAAATAGCTCTTTTATCTATCTATCTATCTATCTATCTATCCGTCTATCTATCCGTCTATAAAATAACATAGCTTTGTGATAGGTCCCAATAGTAAGACTGGGTGTATGTATGTATGTGTGTATGTATGTATGTATGTGTGTATAAATGTATGTATGTATGCATGGTTGAATAAATGGTACGAATTATTGAAGCCGTAAAAAAAATAGAAAATTAGAAAACAAACAAAAAAAATATAAAAACAGGAATACAAAAGGAAGTGGGAGAAGAAAGTGAGAGAGTGAGAGGGGGGGGGGAGGGGGTGGGATTGGGGGGGGAGGAAAAATGGAGGGGGGGCGAGGTTAAGGCAATAGACCATCATACCTCCATGCAATAGACGGAAGGGGAGGGAGGAAGAGGAAGAAGGAAGGGAAGAGAGATAAAAGGGGGTGAGGAGGAGGGAGGAGAATAGACAGAGGGAGGAGAAGGAAAGGGGAAGGGTGAGGTGAGGGGAGGAGAGGGGGGGCTGTGGGGAAGAAGGGAGAGGGAAGAGGAAGATGAACAGAGCGGGGGAGTGAGGGGGGTCGGAAAGAGGGAGGAGGGGAGGAGGGGGAAGGGGAAGAGGGGAGAGGGGGAGGGGGAAGGGGGAGGTGAGGGGAGAAGAGAGGGGTGGGTCGGCGTTGGGGAAGAAGGGAGAGGGAAGAGGAAGGAGATGAACAGAGCGGGGGAGTGAGGGGTCGGAAAGGGGGAAAGGAAGAGGGGGGAGGGGGAAGGGTAGGGGGAGGGAGAAGAGGGGGGGGAGGGTCAGCATTAATCCTGGACCAATCACAGCCTCGCCTCGCTTCTCGGCCAATCAGCGGCTCGTAAATCTTCGTCCAATCAGCGGCCGTCCTGAGGCGTGACGTCATGATATGTGTTTATGTGTGTGTGTGTGTGTGTGTGTGTGTGTGTGTGTGTGTGTGTGTGTGTGTGTGTACTTGAAACAGTCACGCTTTATACCTTCACTTTCTCTTTATTATCATTTTCATCATCCTAATCATCTTTATCATCATCATCATTTATATAATCACCATCACAAAATAACTTCCTTATATTTCATCATTATTTTCATGTGTGTTGTTGTTGTCTTCTTTTCTTGTTCTTATCGTCTTTACCACTTCATCAATCTTCGTTCTGTTCCTTAATCCATATCTTCACTCTACATCAATTTCTATATCACTTTTTTTTCTTCTCCATTCCTCTGCTTTTTCTTACGCCCATATTACAACCTCTCCCTTGATAACCCGTTCCCTTGTGATCAGTTCCAGCATCATTAGTTATTAGAATACCACAAACTTGTTCAATTCTCTAACTCTAAACTTACTCTACATCACGTTATTCCCAGCCTCTCCCTCTTAGGCCCATATTACAACCTTTCCCTTGCTAGTCCATTCCCTTGTGATCAGTTCCAGCATCATTAGTTATTAGAACACCACAAACTTGTTCAATTCTCTAACTCTAAACTTACTCTACATCTCCACGTTATTCCCAGCCTCTCCCTCTTACGCCCATATTGCAACCTTTCCCTTGCTAGTCCATTCCCTTGTGATCAGTTCCAGCATCATTAGTTATTAGAATACCAGAAACTTGTTCAACTCTCTAACTCTAAACTTACTCTACATCTCCACGTTATACCCAGCCTCTCCCTTTTACGCCCATATTACAATCTTTCCCTTGCTAACCCGTTCCTTTGTGATCAGTTCCAGCATCATTAGTTATTAGAATACCACAAACTTGTTCAATTCTCTAACTCTAAACTTACTCTACATCTCCACGTTATTCCCAGCCTCTCCCTCTTACGCCCATATTGCAACCTTTCCCTTGCTAGTCCATTCCCTTGTGATCAGTTCCAGCATCATTAGTTATTAGAACACCACAAACTTGTTCAATTCTCTAACTCTAAACTTACTCTACATCTCCACGTTATTCCCAGCCTCTCCCTCTTACGCCCATATTACAACCTTTCCCTTGCTAACCCGTTCCTTTGTGATCTTCCAACAGCATCGCTTATTAGAATACCATCAAACTCGTTCTATTCTCCAACTCAAGATGCTCACTCTATGGGTCGTATTACAAAACGTATCGCCACCCAAGAACACATATTTGACAAGGCTTTCGTAGGAGTTGTGGGCATTTCCATGGGTAGTTTTATGACCCTGGTGGTAGTGTGAGTCTTCTTCTGTACCATGAACCTGAAGAAACACGCATCAGAACCCGACTGACCACCTCTTTGACCCTTAGAAATAGGTGATGTGGGAAGCGAGAATGTCTTATAATACCAAACTATATCTCTTCATATTATACCCCCAGCTTCCTCATCTCCATTCCTCTTTGGTAGCTTGGTATTACAACCTCTCCTCTCCTTCTGGTCCCTTCCCTTGAGGCCTGTCCCAATAGCCAGCCAGACCCCGTTCCTTCCCTATACTCGTACAAGCTTGCAGTGAACCATGTCTAAGGGTCAGTGGCTACATTTAACATATTATTTTTTGCGTGCTTGTAATAAAGAAATAGTAATAAAAGTGTGGCAGAGATATAGAACAAACTAGAGGTGATGTATTTATGGAATTTAGTGTACGGGATAACTGTATTAGGAGCTGTTTTTAGTGTTTGTGTTGGTGATGAGTGAGAGATTTTGTTGTCTGTATAAAGAAAGGGATTGGGATGTCTCAGCTCTCTGTCTGTCGGTCATTCTTTCTTTCTTCTTCTTTCTTTCTTCTTCTTCTTCTTCTTTTTCTTCTTCTTGTTCTTCTTCTTGTTCTTGTTTTTCTTCTTCTTCTTCTTCTTCTTCTTCTTTTTCTTCTTCTTGTTCTTCTTGTTCTTCTTCTTGTTCTTCTTGTTCTTCTTGTTCTTTTTCTTCTTCTTTTTCTTCTTCTTGTTCTTCTTGTTCTTCTTGTTCTTGTTCTTGTTCTTCCTTCTAATCATCATAATCATAAACATCATCTTTCTGTCCTACTTCTTCATTCCGATTCTTACTTCCTTCTTCCTTCATTCCTCCTCCTCCTCCTCCTCTTCCTTCTCCTCCTCCTAATCTTCTTACCTGTTCTTAGTAGATGTAGGAAGGTAAGTTGTGTGTGTGTGTGTGTGTGTGTGTGTGTGTGTGTGTGTGTGTGTGTGTGTGTGTGTGTGTGTGTGTGTGTGTGTGTGTGTGTGTGTGTGTGTGTGTGTGTGTGTGTGTGTGTGTGTGTGTGTGTGTGTGTGCGAAAAAATTAGACCTCACTTTCATTTGCCAATACACATAGATACATACGTACACATACATACATATATACATACATACATATACCTACATACATACATACATACATACAGGATAAATAGATGAGAGAAGAGAGAGAGAGAGAGAGAGAGAGAGAGAGAGAGAGAGAGAGAGAGAGAGAGAGAGAGAGAGAGAGAGAGAGAGAGAGAGAGAGAGAGAGAGAGAGAGAGAGAGAGAGAGAGAGATCGTGCTGTCAGGTAAAGGAGTCATAGGGGCGGAAACCTAAAGGAGGAGGAGGAGGAAGAGGAGGAGGAGGAGGAGGAGGAGGAGGAGGAGGAGGAGGAGGAGGAGGAGGAAGGGGTGGAAACGAGGAGGCTGAAAGGAGGAATATGAGATAGAGGAGGAGGAGGAGGAGGAGGAGGAGGAAGAGGATGATAGGGTAAAGAGATGAAAGGAGAAGAGGAAGAGGCTTAGGAGGAGGAAGAGGAGGAGGAGGAGGAGGAGGAGGAGGAGGAAAGGAGATGGTTAGTTGCAAATAGAAGTGGCAGGAGAGAAAATAGCGAACATACGAACACACACACACACACACACACACACACACACACACACACACACACACACACACACACACACACACACTTCATAGTCTTTAAGAAGTATAAAAAGGAAATTAGTAAATGAATACATGTAAAAAGAGAGAGGAGGAGGAGGAGGAGGAGGAGGAGGAGGAGGAGGAGGAGGAGGAGGAGGTGGAGGAGGACTAAGATACCTTGAGTTTCCGTTTATAATTCTCTCAAATGCTATTAAATGAAGCTGTTTTTTTTTTCCTCTTTTCTTCCTTTTTTTTCGTCTTCCTTTCATCTTCTCTTCTTTTTCCTTCCTTCTTTTTTTCAGCATTTTCTTCTCCCTCCTACTTATCTTCTCTTCCTTTTCCTTCTCCTTCGTTCTCTATTTTTTTTGTCTCATCTTTTTCGTATTATTATTATTATTATTATTATTATTATTATTATTATTATTATTATTATTATTATTATTATTATTATTATCATCATTATTAATGTTTTTAGTGCATTTTCTTATTTTTCTTATTCTTTTCTTCATTTATTCATATTATTTTTCTTCCGTCTTCTCTCTCTCTCTCTCTCTCTCTCTCTCTCTCTCTCTCTCTCTCGCTCTCTCTCTCTCTCTCTCTCTCTCTCTCTCTCTCTCTCTTCCTATCCTCTCTCTCTCTCTCTCTCTCTCTCTCTCTCTCTCTCTCTCTCTCTCTCTCTCTCTCTCTCTCTCTATCTCTCTCTCTCTCTCTCTCTCTCTCTCTCTCTCTGCCGTACGTAACGCCCGAACAACAAAAAACGACTCTCAGCCACGTCCTTCCATCCCGCCCGTGTAAATAGACACCTCACACCGCAACAGACTCGTAACATTGAACCCTCCAGTACCTCTATTACCAAGCTTCAAGATAACCTAAGAGTCCTTAGTTTCAATGCGCGTAGCCTAAGAAACAAATTTGATGAACTGCGATGTCTTGCTCTGACAGAAAACTTTGACGTAATTGCTATAACCGAAACATTTATCGACACCACTAATATTGATTTAAGTTCCGAATATAACATAGATGGCTACAGATTCTTCAACAATGATCGTAAACCGTAGAGGGGTGGTGTCGCCCTTTTTGTCAAAAGCTACTTGCAACCTACTGACAAAACACCAAGAAACAGTAACGTTGAACATTTGTGCGTGCGAGTAAACATTGCAAAAGTCAATTTAAATATATCTGTCACTTACAGGCCTCCGGGGCAATCACTTGATGGCGATCTTGAAATGTACAGCGTCTTAAGGCAGTCACTTAATAACAGCGACTCACTGATACTAGGAGACTTTAACCTCCCCATATCGACTGGGACACTGTCGGGTACAGAAGGTGAGTCCCATAGAATGATCGAATTTCTAGAGGAAAATTATCTAAGCCAAATGGTTTCTGAACCAACTCGACAAAATAACATACTTGACCTTGTTATAGCGACCCAAGATAACCTAGTCAGTAATGTCACGGTAGGAGAACACCTCGGTTCCTGCGATCATAAACTAGTGCGCGTTGACATTAGAGCTCAAACATCGGTGACTGAAAATAAAGTTAAGGTGCCCAATTTCAAAAGAGCCAACTTCGTAGAAATCCGACGAAAACTAATAGATATGCAACTATCAGATGACGGCAATGCAGAGGACGCCTGGCTAAACTTTAAAATCACTTACTCACTCAGCAGGACACATTTGTCCCCTTGTGCGAGAAGCGAATTAACACTAATAAAGTCCACCTTGGTTTAATAGCGAAATTAAACACTCAGTCAAGGAGAGAAAATTGTCTTACAGGTTAAAGAAAGACCAAAGCACGCCGGAAAACATTAGACTTTACAATGATGCAAGGCGACGAGTAAAAAGATTAGTGCATCAGGCAAAGCGTAGATATGAAGAAAATATTGCAGCCAACTGTAAAAATAATCCGAAATCCTTCTTCAGTTACATAAACAACAGAAAGGCGATCAGAAGTGGAATTGGACCTTTAATAAACAGCGACGGTGCACTAGTGACTGACAGCCAACACGTTGCAAACCTATTAAATAATTACTTTTCCTCGGTGTTTAATAATAACAGTCCTCCCACCACCACCACCAACACCAGTACTAATGTAAATCCTGAGCATGCATTGTCTAACTTTGAAATAAAACCCGATGAAGTCCTTAAAGCCCTCAAATCACTTAAAACAAATAAAAGTCCTGGACCTGATAAAGTATATCCAACTCTGCTGAAAGAAACAAAGAGCGAAATACTCTCCTCCCTCACAACCGTATTCAATATGTCCTTGCGACAAGGCATTGTCCTGTCAGCTTGGAAAAAGGCTAACGGGACACCGATTTTAAGAAAGGAGACAAAAAGTACCAGGTAATTACAGGCCCATTAGTCTAACTTCGGTTGTAGGTAAGCTACTTGAGGGCATAATTAGAGACAAAATTGTGAGTTACCTTGAAAGCCACTCATTAATTGGGGACTCACAACATGGCTTCCGAAACAAAAGATCCTGCCTATCAAATCTATTAACCTTTTATAACGACCTCTTCACTGTTTATGACGTAACCAAATCACTGGACGTAGTCTATCTTGATTTCCAGAAAGCGTTTGATAAAGTCCCGCATCATAAATTACTTTACAAATTAAAACAAATAGGTATTGACGGTCAGGTAAACCAATGGATCGCGAATTGGTTGAGCAACAGACAACAAAGAGTAGTGATTGACGGATTTAACTCAGAGTGGGCGCCTGTCACTAGTGGCGTCCCTCAGGGCTCGGTTCTTGGCCCAGTGCTCTTCATTATTTACATCAACGACGTGGATGTTGGACTCAATAACCGCATTAGTAAATTTGCAGACGACACAAAGATTGGCAACTCGGTTCTCACTGAAGAAGACAGGCAAAGCCTCCAAGAGGATTTGCACAAAATTTCAGCTTGGTCGGATAGATGGGAGATGCCCTTTAACGTAGACAAGTGCCAGGTCCTTCAAGTTGGAACGAGGAATAATAAGTTTGATTACGAAATTCGCGGCGTTAAACTCAAAAGCGTTCAATGCGTCAAGGACTTGGGGTTCAAAATCGCGTCAAACCTCAAATTCTCACAGCAATGCATCGATGCAGCAAATAAAGAGAACAGAATGTTGTGCTTCATTAAAAGAAACTTTTTATTTAAGAATAAAGATGTAATACTCCCGCTCTACAACAGTTTAGTCAGACCCCACTTGGAATATGCGGTACAGTTTTGGTCTCCCCACCATGCAAAGGATATTGCTAAATTAGAAGGTGTTCAGCGTCGGGCAACGAAAATTATCCCTTCCTTGCGCAACAAATCCTACGAAGAAAGGCTTTCTACCCTTAACATGTTCTCTCTTGAGAAACGTCGCCTCCGTGGAAAACTGATCGAATGTTTTAAAATACTTAATGGTTTCACGAATGTAGACAGATCAACATTGTTTATGATCGATGACACTTTGCGCACGAGGAACAATGGCGTAAAACTCAGATGTAGACAAGTAAATTCAGACTGCACCAAATTTTTCTTCACCAACGTTGTAGTGCGAGAATGGAATAAGCTCCCACCGTCAGTGGTCCAGTGTAACACGATTGACTCCTTCAAAAATAAGCTCGACCGTCACTTCCTTCAACTTAATATCAACTAGAGTAGAAATGCAACGTTTTGGAGTCTTCTGATTAATGTAAAATCACTTAGGTTTAAGGACAGACCACCAAGTCTGGACCATGGGGTCTGTGTGGTCTGATTTTCTATGTAAATCTATGTAAATCTTTCTCTCTTTAAACAAGAACACTTGTAGAGTAGCTAGCTCTGACTTCCTCTACGGGACTCAGAGGTCCGCGAGGTGTGGTGTGTGCTGCACCTGGGCACTGTGAAGGCACCGACCCTCCTGCGGTGCTCCAGACTATCCATCTGGTGGCGGGGGGCGTCCTGTCTCGGGTGGTGACGGTGGTGCTGATGTTGTTGTTGTTGTTACCATTGCTGCTGCTGCTGGTCACTGGCACCGTATATGAGGCGTTCGGCACGCCTCTGCACTCTGTCCAACAGGGAGGATGGACAGGGGGGCCTACTCATCCGTGTGAGGGGGCTGTACTACATGATGGGCCTCACCTGGGCCTTGTACAGCCTTAGGAGTCCATCAGCGTCGAGAAAGTGGTGGACTCGACGCAGGAGTGTCACTCTCAGGGATGCCTTGCGCGCCACGTTCTCAAGGTGGCGGTCGAAGCTGCATTTGGCGTCTAAGTCCACCCCCAGGATGTTGATAGAGTCCCTAATGGCCAGGGTGTCGTCTCTAAACTTCAGCTGCCCCTCGAGTACTCTGGCGTCCTCAGCTGAGCATTGCCTGGGTCTTCTCTACAGCACACGAGACATGCCACCGTCTTCCCCAAGCCATGATATCACCAAGTTGGCGGTTGGTGCTATCAATTGCATTTTCAGCCTCCTCCTTGGAGTAGCTGCAGCACAGGCCTGCACAGGGTGCAATCGTCTGCATATGCCGAAATTACCGGGAGGCTCTGGTGGAGGTCATTGAGGAAGATGTTCCACAGGATGGGGCCCAGGACCGACCCCTGTATAACAGAAGCCTCCACCTGGTACGTGGCGGACGTGCTTCCCCCCCACAACGACTTTCAGGCTGCAGCCTCGCTGGTAGCGCGACAACAGCTCCAACAGTTGTCCCGTGACCCCGAGCTGCTGAAGTTTGGCAAGCAGGCCGCCATGCCACACACAGTCGAAAGCCCCTGCAATGTCGAGGGCAACGACGAGCGAGGGACGGCCTGAGTCCAGGCTGTCGTGCCAGGCCTTGGATAGCAAAAGGAGCAGGCGGAGCGTCCCTTCCTAAATCCATGCAGTCGTGTGGACATGAGATGGTGCTCCTCCAGGTGTCGTGTCAGCTGCTCAGCAATGATCCGCTCCAGGATCTTACTGACCACTGACAGGAGCGAGATGGGGAGGTAGTTGGCAGGGTCTGTCCTCTCTCGCTCTTGTGCACAGGTATGACAAGTGCCTCCTTCCACAGGCTTGGCCAGGAGCCGCTCTGTAAGCACCGACGGAATAGTAGGGTGAGGAGTCGAGTTAGCTCTTCCGCACAGTGGTTTATGAGGGACTGATGCCGTCTGGGTCTGGAGCCTTTTTGGTGTTCATACTGCGGAGATGTCGGGCCACGGCGTCCTCCGCTATCATAAGGCTGCCCAGGTTGGTGTCACACGGCGGGTAAGGGCGGGAGGCTGCCTCTCTGGCTCAGGGACACTCATTTTCCTGCTGAAATGTGTTGCCAGGAGGTTCGCCTTGTCCTTGTTTTTAGCCACCCATTCGCCAGCTGCCGTTATGAGGGGCGGGATTCTGTCTTGGGTGGTGGTGCCCTGCCTCTCCTTCACCAAGGACCACCATTGCTTGGGGTCGACTTGGTCAGCGGACAACTTCCTCTTAACGTTGTGTTCCCACCTTTTTCTGGCCCATGCAGCTGTCCTTGTCATGGCCTTGCAGGCAGCACGGTGGAAAGCCTTATGTCGCTGTGTGGGGTGGCGTCTGTAGCGAGTCCAGACCTTTTACTTTTCCTAGGCCGCGAGGCGACATCTATAACCGAACCATGGCTGGTCATGTGGGTCGGTCTCTCTCTCTCTCTCTCTCTCTCTCTCTCTCTCTCTCTCTCTCTCTCTCTCTCTCTCTCTCTCTCTCTCTCTGACTCACGATTTCTTATTTTCTCTCTTTTCAGAAGGAAGGTAAGCTGAAAGAAGAGGAGGAGGGGAAGGAGGGGGAGGAGAAGGAGGAGGAGGGGGAGGAAAGCGTATGCATGTATCGTGTATGTCTGAACTGTGACGGGTGATTGATGTGTGTGTGTGTGTGTGTGTGTGTGTGTGTGTGTGTGTGTGTGTGAGTGTGTGTGTGTGTGTGTGTGTGTGTGTGTGTGTGTGTGAGTGTGTGTGTGTGTGTGTGTGTGTGTGTGTGTGTGTGTGTGTGTGTGTGTGTGTACTGAAAAGTTGTGAATATAATTGTTACCGTTATTATTATTATCACCATTATTTTCATTATCAGCATTAATTCTTTTCAAATTTACGTTCTGTCTTTAGCGATTGTAGGCTTTTTTGCCGTTATGGCGCAGGAAAGTGTTTATAGTGGCGCTAACTTGCTAGACTCATATTGCCCCCTAGAGCTCATCTTTGATCCTATTTAGAGAGTCAGTCTAGAGTCCAGGTTGAGAGGTGGTCTTCAGGACAGCATGTGGATAGTCTTGAGGGGCTATTACACTGGGCAAATTTTCCGTGGATCTTCAGTCAAACCACGATTTCCGCTGGCGTGGTTCTCATTTGTTTGTTGTTATTGCTGCTGATGAAGATGGTGAGTAATACCGTCGTAGTTTTGGAAGATCGCGGACACGTCAGAAAACCACGGAAATATGAGAACCACGCCAGCGGAAATCGTGGTTTGACTGAAGATCTACGAAAACTTTGCCCAGTGTAATTGCCCCTTTAGGCCACTCGGCGGAGAATGAAAATTGTCAGCTTGTTTGTAGCGGTGGGTGGGACAAGAACGTGGATCCTTTAAAACACCACGCTTGCCGACTGACCATCCAGCCAACGATGCCAGATTGTCGTACTCAGCCTCCAATGTTTGCCGATTTCCGACCCCAAAACTGCCTCCTCGACCCCAATAACTGCCTTCAAATATAGTTATCGTTAAAATGGTTAATTATTGGTGTGTTTTTGGCAATAGCTATGGCTCAGAAACCGGTATATACGAGGCTCTGAGTACGATAATCTGGCAACGTTTCATTCAGCCACCACCATGTATCAGGCTCTGAGTACGATAATCTGGCAACGTTGTATTCAGCCACCACCATGTATCAGGCTCTGAGTACGATAATCTGGCAACGTTGCATTCAGCCACCACCATGTATCAGGCTCTGAGTACGATAATCTGGCAACGTTGCATTCAGCCACCACCATGTATCAGGCTCTGAGTACGATAATCTGGCAACGTTGCATTCTGCCACCACCATGTATCAGGCTCTGAGTACGATAATCTGGCAACGTTGCATTCAGCCACCACCATGTATCAGGCTCTGAGTACGATAATCTGGCAACGTTGCATTCAGCCACCACCATGTATCAGGCTCTGAGTACGATAATCTGGCAACGTTGCATTCAGCCACCACCATGTATCAGGCTCTGAGTACGATAATCTGGCAACGTTACATTCAGCCACCACCATGTATCAGGCTCTGAGTACGATAACCTGGCACCGTTGCATTCAGCCACCACCATGTATCAGGCTCTGAGTACGATAATCTGGCAACGTTGCATTCAGCCACCACCATGTATCAGGCTCTGAGTACGATAATCTAGCAACGTTACATTCAGCCACCACCATGTATCAGGCTCTGAGTACGATAATCTGGCAACGTTGCATTCAGCCACTACCATGTATCAGGCTTTGAGTACGATAATCTGGCAACGTTGCATTCAGCCACCACCAAAGTATCAGTATTAGAATTGGTAGTATAATTTAAGTGAAACCAGATTGGCGAGATCGCTTCTTCGTTGGCTTCCTCGGGTCCTTTCCTCCCCTCCGATCGGCCACACGGTCCCAACACCTATCGCTCTCTCTCTCTCTCT
>NC_066516.1:5935312-5940312 GCF_024679095.1 Eriocheir sinensis
GCGTAATTAAACATTATACTAATTATCTCTCTCTCTCTCTCTCTCTCTCTCTCTCTCTCTCTCTTCAATATGGCGGAGGGAATTTTGATGCAAGGTTCACACACACACACACACACACACACACACACACACGAAGGGAGCCATGTGTGTGTGTGTGTGTGTGTGTGTGTGTGTGTGTGTATGTGGGTGTGTATGTATGTGTGTTTATATTTACTTGTCAGAGGGAAAGATATAACACGCATATATTAAATGAGAAAGTGGAAGAGGAGGAGGAGGAGAAGGAGGACGAGGAGGAGGAGGAGGAGGAGGAGGAGGAGGAAGAGGAGAAGGAATGTTGTTGAGATCATATGGTACTCTGATGTGGAAAATAGTATTCTTGTTGTTGTTGTTGTTGTTCTTGTTGGTGTTATTGTTAGGCCTTTTTTTTTAGGAAAGAGGGGAAGGGAAGAAGAGGGGGGAGTGGAAGGTAAATTAGGAAGGGAAATGCAGTAGGAGAGGAAGAGGTGGGCGGGCCGTTTAATTTATAGTAGTGAAATAGATGGTGAGGTTGACGGTTAGGTAAGGGAAGGTTGACGAGGTGGAAATTTACTGGTTGTAATTGTAGTAGTGAAGAAGATGATGGGATTGGTAAGGGAAGGAAAGGGTTGTAGGGGGTGGATAGAGGGTTGTAATGCTGGGTTGTGGAGTTGTGAATAGGTTGTGAATAATAGGAAAAAGAAGGAAAATGAGATGGATAGACAAGAAGATAGAAAAGTCATGGATTAGGATTGTACAGAAAAAGATTGAAGATAGATAGATAGATAGAGAGATAGATAGATAGATAGATAGATAGATAGATTAGGATTGTAGAGAAAAGAGAGAGAGAGAGAGAGAGAGAGAGAGAGAGAGAGAGAGAGAGAGAGAGAGAGAGAGAGAGAGAGAGAGACACACAGAGAGAGAGAGAGAGAGAGAGAGAGAGAGAGAGAGAGAGAGAGAGAGAGAGAGAGAGAGAGAGAGAGAGAACGTGTGATGCCAATAAAAACAAACAAATAATGGAAAACACACATATATACATACAGAGAGAGAGAGAGAGAGAGAGAGAGAGAGAGAGAGAGAGAGAGAGAGAGAGAGAGAGAGAGAGAGAGAGAGAGAGAGAGAGAGAGAATCAGTCCATATCTACATACCCATACCTACCTATATATTCCCGTATTTAATTAACACGTATCGTACTTGTATAATATTTTACCTACCTGTTCATCATACACGTCCGAAACATGAATAACTCTTTGATAACGCACCGACGCACTCACTCACTCTCTCATTCACTCACTTTCAATCACTTCCACCTTCCCTCTCTCTCTCTCTCTATCTATCATTTGTATATCTATCTATATATTCGCCAATATATTTCTCTCTATCACTTCCTCTATATTTCAAACGATCTCACACACACACACACACACACACACACACACACACACACACACACACACATACACACACACACTATTTATCTATCCGTACGCACACATCGCCGGCTGTTTCCGTCTATTTGTCTATTTGCATATCTATTTGTGCATTCCCTTTGAGCTTACTGCATGGGCTACGTACGTGTGTCTGTGTGTGTGTGTGTGTGTGTGTGTGTGTGTGTGTGTGTGTGTGTGTGTGTGTGTGTGTATAGATATTTATTTATTTTTCCTTTTTTTGTTGTTTTTTATTATGACTTCTTTCATCGTGCATTATTTTTATTTTCATTTTTATTTATCATTTATATTTATTTATTTTCTTTTACTGCCCCTCTATTTTACGTATTGCTCGTTGTTCTAATTTTCTCGTTTTGTCTATATTGTTGTAAACTGCAGTTTCTACTACTATTTTTTTTTTTTTTTACATCAAACGCCACGGCTCAAGGGCAACAAAAAGAGTACAAAAAGAGCCCGTTACTCGGCGCTCCTATAATAGATAACAGTAAAGAGTGGCCAAAAGAGAGGTCAATTTCAGGTGGAGAGGTGTCTTGATACACTCTTCTTGAAAGAGGTCAAGTCTTAGGCAGGAGGAAATACAGACGAAGGAAGGCTGTTCCAGAGTTTACTAGTGAAGGGGATGAAAGAATGGAGATGCTGGTCAACTCTTGCATAAGGGGTTTGGACAGTATAGGGATGAGCATGAGTAGAAAGTCGTGTGCAGCGGGGCCGCGGGAGGGGGGGGGGGGGGGTGGAGGCATGCAGTTAGCAAGTTCAGAAGAGCAGTTAGCATGAAAATATCGATAGAAGATAGAAAGAGATGCAACATGGCGGCAGAATTTAAGAGGTAGACGACTATCAGTAAGAGGAGGAGAGCTGATGAGACGGAGAGTCTTAGACTCCACTCTGTCCAGGAGAGTTGTGTGAGTGGAGCCCCCCCACACGTGAGATGCATACTCCATACGAGGGCGGACAAGGCCCTATAAATGGAAAGCATCTGTGCGGGGGAAAAAACTGACGGAGACGATACAGAACGCCCAACCTCGAGGAAGCTGATTTAGTGAAAGAGGAAATGTGAAATTTTCAGTTGATATTTTGAGCTAAGGATAGACCGAGGATATTTAGTGTTGAAGAAGGTGGCAGCTGAGTGTTATCGAAGAATAGGGGATAGGTGTTTGGAAGATTATGTCGAGTTGATAGGTGGATAAATTGGGTTTTCAAGGTATTGAAGGACACAAGGTTCTTTTTACCCCAATCGAAAATGATAGCAAGGTCTAAGGTTAAGCGTTCTGCAGCCTCCAGTCTGGAGTCATGTAATTCACTACTACCACTACTATAGTCTGTTTCATTTCATCTGTCCACCAACAAAGCGGGAATTTTGAAGGCTGTGGCACCTGCGCATTTCTAGTTCGTGAATACGTGAAAATCAAATGTGATAGACATTCAAGTTTATTTTTTAATAATACATTAAATTTTTAATGTTTATGTATACAAAAAACAACTCAGTCGTTTGCATCGATAAGCTAATACACAAGCACACGAATAGACAAGCTTGTATCAAATAACATTGTCACATCATGCTCGAACGATCTATGGTTTTCCAAATTCATTGATTGATAGTTCATTTAAGGTATATTAACAGACATCTGGCTCTGCAAGTGGAAATAAAGTGTATCTTACTAATTTACTGCATGTAAATAACGATTAATAATCGAAATAACATGAAATAATAATTAATAACTTGAGTGCGATGATAGGCTATTTCGAATATTAGGCTACCCATGTTATTTACATGCCACGCATCATAATCCCTTATGTATAGACACTTGCAGACTCGGATGTTACTTTATGTACCTGAATGAAATGAAATATACGTATCTGAGAGGCTATAAATCGTTCGAGTATGATCAGACTGTACTGTTCGATATACAAGTTGTTTTTTCGTGTGCTTGTATAGTAGATTTATCAATGCAAATCATCATGCTTGCAGTTTATATAAGAAGACTGGAAGTTTTTTTTTTTGTATACACAAACATTCAAATATATCACTGAAAATATGAAGTTGATCTGCAAGCAATCACGAACTTACAATGCGCGGGTGCCACATGTACGTTCGCGAGTGGACAGACGGAATGAAACGGACTATACTACTACTACTACTACTACTACTACTACTACTACTGCTACTACTACTACTGCTGCTCCTGCTGCTCTGTCTATTGGAGACAAGAGGTGGAGGGAAGAGTAGAGGAAAGAAAGGGAAGAAAAGAAGAGGAAAGGTGTAAAGGAGAAGAAGAGAAAGGCACGAGAGAAAAAAAAGAAGAGGAGACTGGAAGAGATGAAAAGGGAAGGGAAGGGAAGGAAAGGAAGGGAAAAGGGAAGGAAAGGGAAGAGAAAGGAAGGAAAGGGAAGGGAGAAAACAAAAATAGAAAGAGGAAACGGGGTTTATGAAGAAAGAAATGTAGCCGGAAAGGGACAATAGGAAAAGGGGGAGGAAGGGAGAGATAGATAGATAGATAGATAAACAGATAGTTGGATTTCTTAAAGTTTTGCCTATGGCCGGGGCAGTCTTTCTTATTAGGGGCTGATGGTCGGCCCCAGTTGGTTACGGCGCTGGCGAGTGTTTATAGTGGTGACATCTTGCTTGGCTCACTCTGGCCCCCTGGAGCTCATCTTTTATCCTATTTGAAGAGAGAATCAAGAGTTCGGGTTGACAGGTGGTCTTAAGGACAGCATGTGGGTAGTCTTAGGCCACTCGGCGGTGACTGAAAAATCCCTGCTTGTGGCGGCGGGCGGAACGCGAACCCGGGTCCTGCTGGAAGCCGCGCCCACACGCTAAACACTCAGCCACCGTCTTCCAACTAGATAGATAGAGAGAGAGTGATAGATAGAGAGAGAGAGAGAGAGAGAGAGAGAGAGAGAGAGAGAGAGAGAGAGAGAGAGAGAGAGAGAGAGTGACTGTTTTTACGCCTAACAAACCTTCACGTATTTTTGGCTGAATTTGTCTGTTTGTAATATTTGTTATGAATTTTATGAGCACAAGGGAGGGAGAGGGAGAGAGAGAGGGAGAGGGGAGTAGAGAGAGAGAACGAGAGGGACACACACACACACACACACACACACACACACACACACACACACACACACACACACCTGTAACATGGGTGAGAGAGGGAGGGAGGGAGAGTTAAAGTAAATAAAAAAAAAAAAAGATAAAACAGTTGTATTCATGGTGTTGAAATGTGTGTGTGTGTGTGTGTGTGTGTGTGTGTGTGTGTGTGTGTGTGTGTTTTTATAGTGCCTAATGGCGGGTAATGTACGTTTTTAGTTTTATGCCATCACACACACACACACACACACACACACACACACACACACACACACACACATACACAGGCGCAGGCACACACGCCCAAACAAACAAACATACAAACAAACAAATAAACAAACATAGAAATTAGTAGTTTTGTTGTTGTTATAATCATTATTATTATTATTATTATTATTATTATTATTATTATTATTATTATTATTATTATTATTATTATTATTATTATT
>NC_066516.1:5945312-5950312 GCF_024679095.1 Eriocheir sinensis
CAGTTAGCAAGTTCAGAAGAGCAGTCAGCGTGAAAATATCGATAGAAAATAGAAAGAGAGGCAACATGGCGGCGGAATTTAAAAGGTAGAAGACTATCAGTAAGAGGAGGAGAGTTGCTGAGACGAAGAGCCTTAGACTCGTCTCTGTCCAAGAGAGCTGTGTGAGTGGAACCCCTCACACGTGAGATGCATTCTCCATACGAGGGCGGACAAGGCCCCTGTATATGGATAGCAATTGCGCGGGGGAGAAGAGCTGGCGGAGACGATACAGAACGCCCAACCTCGAGGAAGCTGATTTAGCGAGAGAGGAGATATGAAGTTTCTAGTTGAGATTTTGAGTTAAGGATAGACCGAGGATGTTTAGTGTTGAAGATGGTGATAGCTGAGTGTTGTCACACGGGGATAGATTGGAAGAATAGGATATTGTTTCAGATGTATATATTAAGACAGGTTTAGTTAGTGGAAAGATTGTTATATATATATATATATATATATATATATATATATATATATATATATATATATATATATATATATATATATATATATATATGCCGCTCCTTAGCTCAGTGGTAAAGCTCTGCGCTGCCTGGCCTTGTGGTTTGGCAGGCGAAGATTCGAGCCCCTTTCAGGCCGTGATTTTTTCCGCTGACAAAGAACGGTTACCGTTTCCCCTTGGGCAAGGGGAATGGGGTGTGTGGTGTGTGAAGGTCCCGGCAGTACCCAGACATCAGCTATAAGGAGCCTTGCTCAAATCGGGAGGGTACTTGTTTTCGACGACGAGTCCAGCTCGTGTTCAGGCCGTGGTGAATTACACACACACACACACACACACACACACACACACACACACACACACACACACACACACACACACACACACACACACACACATGCACAAGCCGTCGGGTAGTGGTTAGCACGCTCGCATCACAACCGAGAGGTACCGGATTCGATTCGATTTGATTCTGTTTTCCTTTGTAGGAGGAGCGCCTGGCGAGCTTTTTGTTTTGCTGTTGTCCTGGAATTGCTTCCTTTACTGTAAAAAAAGAAAGAGAAAAAAAACGAGAGGTCCCGGGTTCGATTCGATTCCCTGCTAGGTCGGAAACGGATGGGCAGTTTTCCTTCATCCGTGCTCCGTGTCCAGCCAGCAGTGAATGGGCGCCGCGTGTCAAACTGAAGTCGTGTCAAGCCTCCCGGGTGGGTGTGGGTGTGATGGGATGTTCCAGCCGTACCTGAAGATCTGAGAACAAAAGAACATAATGGTCGGTATTTCAGATTAATCACTCCCACTTTCATGTCAACTATTTCCAAAGACCGAGAGGAGATCAACCGGTTCTATGAGTGTTCTTTTAAGGCTCACGGTACAAAGGAAAACGTTAAACTACCACCAGGGTCATAAATCTACCCTGGTAATGCCACAACCGTACGAAAGCCTTTGTCAAATGTGAATATGTAATCCACGAAATGTTTAAGAATATTACAAGGAGTCTGCATGAGTCTGCAAGAAGCCGTGTTAGCTTTGTAGATCTATGCGAGAAAAACGAGCGAACTATGATGCAAAGTAAGATTAGCTCATTACTCGCCTTACTAATGCAAGGCTAATAGAATGATATAGAATTAATATGATCTCGAGGGAGGAACAAATAGTCTAATGTGTTCGTTTTGCCTAAATATCGAGTAGAAGAAAGACTTAACTACAATGCGAAGGACTAGGTGCCTCTACTCATCTCTCACTAACACATGACTAATAGAGTGATGTAAAATAAATATGTTCTGGAGGGGAATAAATATGTCTAGTGTGTCTGTATAGTTCAAAAATCGAGAGGAAAGAGTAAATAAATATGTTCTGGAGGGGGAATAACACCAGTGCTTATGTGTTCGTATAGCCCAAAAAATCGAGAGGAAAGAGTAAAATAAATATGTTCTGGAGGGGAATAAATATGTCTAGTGTGTTCGTATAGCCCAAAAATCGAGAGGAAAGAGTAAAATAAATATGTTCTGGAGGGGGAATAAATATGTCTAGTGTGTTCGTATAGCCCAAAAATCGAGAGGAAAGAGTAAAATAAATATGTTCTGGAGGGGGAATAAATATGTCTAGTGTGTTCGTATAGCCCAAAAATCGAGAGGAAAGAGTTAACTGTAATGCGAAGAAGGATTAGCGTGCCTGTTACTCATTTCACTAATACATGGCTTATAGAGTGGTGGGATATATGTTTTCTGGAAAGGGAATAAATTTGTCCAGGGTGTTCAGATCGTCAATCGTTGAGCCCGGGTTGGAGCCTTCGTAATGTAAATTTTGCTTATGATGTCCGTAGGGTTTTCCACGTCATCGTTCGGGCAACGCTCCGCCCGTAACCCACTGTTGGTCTTCGAGTCGTTTGGAGGTCGGTGGTAATCTGGTAAAATCTTGCTGAAAAATACTCTGTCGATCAGTCTGTTGGTGCAAATGTGGCAGGAGATTTCGAGATTTTATTGCGTTAATATTTTGCGGATTTAATTCGTTGCTTGAGCGTGAAAAATCTGTTGGAAACTTAGTGTAGGAAACTGTACTGTCGTTTTCATACTAAATACGAACATTTGAAGTACGGGTGATGGTGCTACTACTACTACCACTACTATTACTACTTTATCATTACTACTACTACTACTACATTACTACTACTACTAGTACTACGTTTTTTACGGGCATCCATCCGTTAGAGTTGCGTTGTGAGCGGTATCTTTTCTCATATCCTTCACAAAGCAAATCATTGGCCCCACCGCCAAATACTACAATACTACTACTACTGTTTGTTTACTACTTTCTACTATTACTACTTCACTACTACTACATTGGCTACAGCTGCAGCTGCAGCAACTGCAATGAAGAACACATTTTGATTGACAAACACTTATAACGACACACACACACACACACACACACACACATGTCACACACACACAAGCAAACATGCATGACAGATAAAAAAAGACAAGAAGAAAATGTATGTGTGTGTGTGTGTGTGTGTGTGTGTGTGTGTGTGTGTGTGTGTGTGTGTGTGTGTCTTTATGTCAAAAGCTATTTGCAACCCACCTGGGAAACAGTAACGTTGAACATTTGTGCGTGCGAGTAAACATTGCAAAAGTCATTAAATATGTCTGTATCCTGGCAATCACTGATGACGACCTTTGAAATGTACAGCGTCTTCAGTCACTTAATAACAACGACTCACTGATATTAGGAGACTTAACCTCCCCCATATCGACTCGACACTGTACAGAAGGCGAGTCACATAGAATGATCGAATTTCTAGAAGAAAATTATCTAAGCCAAATGGTTTCTCCAACTCGACAAAAATAATATACACCTTGTTATAACGACACACAAGATAACCTAGTCAGTAGTGTCACGGTAGGAGAACACCTCGGTTCTGCGATCATAAATTAGTGCGCTCGACATTAAAGCTCAATCATCAGTGACTGAAAATAAAGTAAAGGTGCCCAATTTCAAAAGAGCTAACTTCGTAGAAATCCGACAAAACTAACAGAAATACAACTATCAGATGACGGCAACGTAGAGGAAGCCTGGCTGAGCCTTTAAAAATCACTTACTCACTCAGCAGAACACATTCGTCCCCTTGTGCGAGAAGCGAATTAACACTAATAAAAGCCCACCGTGGTTTAATAGTTGTACCAGCCAACTAGTCAATGAGAGAAAATTGTTTTACAGGTTAAAGAAAGAACAAAGCACGCCCTGAAAAACATTAGCCTGCACGATGCCAGGCGACGAGTAAAAGACTAGTAGGTCAAAGCGTAGATACGAAGTTGGTTGCAGCAATCAAAACAACCAAATCTTCTTTCAGTTACATAACAACAGAAAGGCGATCAAAAGTGGTATTGGACCTTTAATAAAACAAAGGACGGTGCACTAGAAGACTGACAGCCACCATTGTAAACCTCTAAACAATTCGCTTTTCTCGGTGTTTAATAATAACAGTCTTCCTCTCTCTGCTACTACCAACACCAGTACTATTGTAACCTGGAGCATGCATTGCCTAATTTGAAATAACAACTGATGAAGTCCTTAAAGCCTCCATTCACTTAAAACAAATAAAAGTCCTGACCTGACAAAGTATATCCAACTCTGCTGAAAGAAACAAAGAGTGAAATACTTCTCCTCAATAACCGTATTCATGTCCTGCGACAAGGCATCGTCCCTTCAGATTGGAAAAATAACGTGACACCGATTTTCAAGAAAGGAGGACAAAAAGTACCAGGTAATTACAGGCCCATTAGTCTAACTTCGTCAGTAAGCTACTTGAGCAATTATGACAAAATCAGAATTCATCTTGAAAGCCACTCATTGATTGGGACCGCAACATGGTCGAAACAAAAAGATCCCGCCTATCAAACCGCCAACCTTTATATAACGACCCTTCACTGTTTATGACGTAACCAAATCACTGGACGTAGCCCATCTTGATTTCCAGAGCGTTTGATAAACCCGCATCATAAATTACTTTTACAAATTAAAGCAAATAGGGTATTGACAGTCAAGTAAAACCAATGGATCGCGAATTGGTTGAGCAACAGACAACAAAGAGTAGTGATCGACGGATTTAACTCAGAGGGCGCTCTGTCACCAGTGGCGTCCCTCAGGCTCGGTCCTTGGCCCAGTGCGTTTTCATTATTTGCTATCAACGACGTGGGATGCTGGACCCGGCTAAATCGCATTAGGTAAATTTGCAGACGACATGAGATTGCAACTGGTTCTTTACTGATTTGAAGAGGCAAGCCTCCAAGAGGATTTGAAAGGTACCTCAGCTTGGTCGGATAGATGGGATGCCCTTAACGTGATATGCCAGGTCCTTCAAGTTGAAATGAGGAATAAGAAGTTCGAATACGAAATGCGCGGCGTTAAACCTTAAAAGTGTTCAACGTGCCAAGACTTTGGGGCCAAATCGCACAAACTCAAATTCTGCAATAGCAATGCATCGATGCTAAATAAAGCGAACAGA
>NC_066516.1:5957812-5964717 GCF_024679095.1 Eriocheir sinensis
TTTTCTTTACTTACTGCAGAAAGTTGTTTGGCCATTCATTACATACTGAACGCGATTGTTATTGTTTCCGATGTGTAACACTATATTTGTCAACGTTAAATTCCTTCTATTTGCCAAGGATTGGCCCAACGCAAATCGACCCAGATCTGATTGTAATGTTTCTTCAAGTCGAGTGTCGCAGTTACCTTTACTAGCGACTTTGTGTCATCAACTTGATAATTTTGCAAGTGAGTACCATCATCGATATCATTAACATAAATTAAAAAGAGCATAGGGCCAAGCACTGATCCTTGAGGTACGCCGTTTCGCTTCTAACATAAGAGGGGAGGAAACATGGAAACATTTGGACTAGCAGGCAGCAGAAAACCTGTTGGCTCTATTACTAGACTGCCTGCTTACAATGATTTAACTCAATCCGTTTGTCATAGGAGTGGCTTGGCAGGGAAGGATTAAAGCACTGTGTACCTACCTTGGATACGTTCCTTAGTTCACTCCCGATGCAAGTTAAGTGAGCAGATCAATGCGTTTCTTGAAGGAGTTGATGGTCTCTGGTAGCTAACCACTTCTGCAGGAAGGTTGTTCCAGTGGCGAACAACTCTATTCGAGAAATAACTCCTGCTGATGTCGGTATTGCATCGCTTTGCTTTGAATCTGTTTTCCGTTGTTTCTTGTCCTCAGGTTAGTTTGTAGCGAAGAGTTTGGAGAGATCAACATTGCTGAGCTTGTTCAGGTACTTAAAGACTTGTATCATGTCTCCCCGTAGTCGTGTCTCTCTTTTCCAACGTGAAGAGGGTTGAGTCGCTCGAGTCGCTCTCTTCGGAAGAGGAAGAGGAGGAGGCAGGAGGAGGAGGAGGAGGAGGCAGGTATAGGAACGTTGAATGAAAAACATATATTTCCTCTCTCTCTCTCTCTCTTTTTTACTAAGCTCTAGATAACTTAAAAATCCTTAGTTTCAATGCAAGTAGCCTCCAAGAAAACAAATTTGATGAGCTGACATGTCTTCGTTCTAACAGAAAATATTGACATAATTGCTATAACCGAAACATTTATCGACACCACAAATATTGATTTAAGTTCCGAATACAACATAGATGGCTACAGACTCTTCAACAAAGATCGTGTGTAAACTGTGGAGGTAGGAGGCCTACCTTTCTTTTGTCAAAAGGTATTTGCAACTCCACTGACAAAACACCAAGAGACAGTAACGTTGAACATTTGTGGGCAAAAAGTGAGTAAACATTGCAAAAGTCAATTTAAATATATCTGTCACCAAATTTACAGGCCTCCTGGACAATCACCACTGATGACGATCATGAAATGTACAGCGTTTAAGGCAGTCACTTTCAATAACAACGACTCACTGATATTAGGAGACTTTAACCTCCCCATATCGATTTTCATGGACACCAAGTTTCGGGTACAGAAGGCGAGTCACATAGAATGATTAGAATTTTAGAAGAAAATTATCTAAGCCGGGAAATGGTTTCTGAGGCCACACTCGACAAAATAACATACTCGACCTCTGTTATAACTACCCAAGATAACCTTATTGTCAGTAATGTCACGGTAGGAGGAACACCTCGGTTCTTGCGATCATAAACTAGTGCAAGTGCCGACATTAGAGCTCAAACATCAGTGACTGAAAATAGTAAAGGTGCCCAATTTCAAAAGAGCTTTCAATTTCAGAACCTCGACAAAACTAACAGAAATACAACTATCAGATGACGGCAATGTAGAGGTGACGCCTGGCTGCTTTAAAAAATCATTTACTCACTCATCAGCAGAACACATTCGTCCCCTTGTGCGAGGTGAGCGAATTAACACTAATAAAAAGCCCACCTGGTTTAATAGCGAAATTAAACACTCAGTCAAGAAGAGAAATTGTCTTACATGGTTAAAGAAAAAATAGAACAAAGCACGCCTGAAAAACATTGGGTTAGACTTTATAATGATGCCAGGCGACGAGTAAAAAAGATTAGTATGTCAGGGCAAAGCGTAGATATGGAAGGCTTGGAAATATTGCAGCTTCAACTGTAAAAATAATCCTGAAATCTTTTCTTCAGTTACATAAACAACAGAAAGGCGATCAGAAGTGGAATTGGACCTTAACAAACAGCGACGGTGCACTAGTGACTGACAGCCAAATACATTGCAAACCTCTTTAAACAATTACTTTTCCTCGGTGTTTCAATACCAACAGTCTCCTCCCACTCATCTCCAGCGCCAGTACTAATGTAAATCTCGGATATTTAGCATGCATTGCCTAATTTTGAAATAACAACCTTAAAGCTCTCCAGTCACTTAAAACAAATAAAAGTCCCGGACCCGATAAAGTATATCCTATGCCGCTTAAAGAAACAAAGAGCGAAATACTCTCCCTTCCTCACAACCATATTCAATATGTCCTTGCGACAAGGCATCGTCTCCTTCGGATTGGAAATAGGGCTAACGTGACACCGATTTTTAAGAAAGGAGACAAAAAATACCCAGGTAATTACAGACCCATTAGTCTAACTTCGGTTGTAGGTAAGCTTACTTGAGGGCACATAATTAGAGACAAAATTGTGAGTTACCTTAAAGCCACTTATTAATTGAGATCTCACAACATACGGTTCTCCTGGAAACAAGAGATCCTGCTTATCAAACCTATTGACCTTTTATAGCATCGACCTCTTCTCAGTTTATGACGTAACCAAATCACTGGACGTAGTCTATCTTGATTTCCAGAAAGCGTTTCAGATAAAGTCCCACATCATAAATTACTTTATAAATTAAAGTTTAAATAGGTATTGACGGTCAAGTAAACCAATGGATCGCGGAATTGGTTGAGCACAACAGACAACAAAGAGGCAGTGATTGACGGATTTAACTCAGAGTGTAAGCACCGATCACTAGTGGCGTCCCTCAGGGCTCGGTTCTCGGCCCAGTGCTCTGGCATGATTTACATCAACGATGTGGATGTTGGAGTCAATAATCCCATTAGTAAATTTGCAGACGACACAAGATTGGTAACTCGATTCTCACTGACGAAGACAGGCAAAGCCTCCAAGAGGATTTGCACAAAATTTCAGCTTACGGATAGGATGGGAGATGCCCTTTAACGTAGACAAGTGCCAGGTCCTTCGTTGGAACAAGAAATAAGATGTTCGATTACGAAACAAGGCGGCGTTAAACTCAATAAGCGTTCAATGCGTTAAGGACCTGGGGGTCAAAATCGCGTTAAACTCAAATTCTCACATCAATACATCGATGCAGCGAATAAAGAGAACAGAATGTTGGGCTTTATTACAAGAAAGTTCTTTATTTAAGAATAAAGATGTACATACTTCCGCTCTACAGTGGTTTTAAGCCAGACTCCCCACTTTGGAATATGCGGTACAGTTTCATTCCCCCACCAGCAAAGAATAGTTACAAATTAGAAGGTGTTCAGCGTCAGCCATCAAAATGATCCCTTTCCTTGGTGCAACAAATCTTACGAAGAAAGTTGTTACTTTCCACCGTTAATATGTTCTCTCTTGAGAAACGTCGCCTGAGGAAAAACTGATCGAATATTTTAAAAATATTTAATTGTTTCAATGAATGTAGACAGAACAAATTGTTTATGATCGACAGACACATTGCGAACGAGGAACAATGGCATAAAACCTCCAAATGTAGACAAGTACATTCCAGACTCGGGGGTACTCAAATTTTTTCTTCACCAACGTTGTAGTAAGCGAGAATGGAATAGCCCCACCTTCAGTGGTCCAGTGTAACACGATTGACCTTTTAAAAACAAGCTCGACCGTCACTTCCTTCAACTTAATATTAACATTAATATTAAGAAATGCAAACGTTTGGAGCCTTCTGTAGAATCACTTTAGGTTTGGCGGGATTAGACCACTAGTCTGGGACCATATGGGGTCTGATTTTCAAATCTATCCTTCTCGGTAGTTATTTAAGTCGTTGCATTGTTATTTTTGTTCACCTGCGCGGAAGAGAGAGAGAGAGAGAGAGAGAGAGAGAGAGAGAGAGAGAGAGAGAGAGAGAGAGAGAGAGAGAGAGAGAGAGAGAGAGAGAGAGAGAGAGAGAGAGAGAGAGAGAGAGAGAGAGAGAGAGAGAGAGAGAGAGAGAGAGAGAGAGAGAGAGAGAGAGAGAGAGAGAGAGAGAGAGAGAGAGAGAGAGAGAGAGAGAGAGAGAGAGAGAGAGAGAGAGTCTGACTTCATTTTTTTTTTAATATATATAAATAAAATAATTTCACCCAGATTTTTATTTATTTTTATATATATTATCTTCAATAATTTAGTTTCGTTCAATTTTAAAATTTGAAAAGGTTGTTGTTTTTGTTGTTGTTGTTGTTGTCGTTGTTGTTAATGTGTTCTGATCCACCACAAGCTCAAGGAAAGGAAAGGAAAGGAAAGGAAGGAAAAGGAAAGTGGAGACTGGGTTTAGTGGTAGAGGGAGATAGAGAGATAGGGAGAGGGAGGAGATGAAGAAGAAAGGAGGAGGGAGAAAGCAGGGAGAGGAAGAGAGAGTTAAAGATTTTTTTTACAGCAAAGGAGACGGTTCAAGGGCATAAAAAAAAGGAAACAATAATGAAAAAAGGCCTGCCACCTCACTGTTCCCAAAGAGTCCAGAGGAGTGACCGAAGGATAGGTCACTCGGGAGGAGAGGTGTCCTAGTTATCCCTCCTCATGAAAGAGTTCAAGTCGTAGACAGGAGGAAATACAGATGAAGGAAGATTGTTCAAGAGCACCAGCGTGAAGGGGTGAAAAGTGAAAAATGCTGGTTAACTCTGTGTGCATAAGGGATTTGGACAGTAAAAGGATGAGCGTGAGTAGAAAGTCGGTAGCAGCGAGGCCATGGGAGGGGGGACATGCATGTTGCACACTGCAAAGAGTGTCAAGGCGTGGAAAATATCGATAGGAAGATAGAAAAAGAGAGGCAACAATATGGCGGCGGAATTCAAGAGGCAAGAAGATCATCAGTAAGAGGAGGAGAGCTGATGAGATAAAGAACCTGAAACTTAGACTCCACTTCAAGTCCAGGATAGCTGTGAGGCAGAGCCCATTGGCTGACACATGAGAGCGCATACTCCATACAAGGCGGACAAGTGCCTCAGAATATAGATATGGAAGCAACCTGTTAATGAGAGGGAAGTAGGTGGAAGAGAGAGGGGTAGAGGGGAAGGGAGATTTAAAGAGCATAAAGGAGAGGGAGAAGGCTGAAGAAAGGGGAGAAAGAGAGCAGAGATGGGAGTTCAGTGAGAAAGAGGAGGGGAGAGTGGGAAGGAAAGACGAAAAGAGAATAAAAGGAGGAGACAGGAAGGAAAGAAGGAAGGGAGAAAGAGAGCCGAGATATGGTAGGTTGGGGGGAGAGGGAAAGAGGGAGGGAGAGACAGGAGACGAAAGAGAGGATTGGGAGAGAGAAGGAAGGAAGGAAGAGGAAAAAGAGGAAAAAGAAAGCAGAGATATGGGAGTTAAGAGGGAGAGGAAAAGACGGAGGGAGGGAAAGGAGAGGGAAGAGAGGAAGAAGAAGGAGGAGGAAGAGGAGGAGGAGGGGAGTAAGTCATCAATCAAAGGACAAATGAGAATAAATAAAATAATGATGATCACAGGATGAAGGATGTGATGATGATGATAGATAGACAGATAGATAGGATAGATGAGTAGATAGATAGAGGATAGATGTCAGATAAAGAAGAAATAAAATAAAATAACTCTAATCCCTCTTCCTCATCCTCCCTTTCTCCCTTTCTTATCTCTTTCTCCCTCCCTCTCTCTCTCTCTCTTTCTTTCTTCTTCCTCCCTATTCTCACCCTCTTCCTCGTTACCTGTTTTTGTCTCCCTTTCTTTCTTCCTTATCTTCCCTCCTTTCACTCTCTCTTTCCCTCTTCTTCTCCTTTTTTCACCCTCTTCCTCCTGAATAAAAGGCTGAGGGCGTCCTACAAGGGTTTGTGCCAGTCCTCGTTTTCATTATTTACATCAATGACTTGGACACAGGAATTAGTAGTGATGTCAGCAAGTTCACAGATGATACCAAGATCGAGTAGAGTTAATCCAATCAGAGGTGGGGACGTCATTGTTCTCCAGGATGAGCTTGACAGACTATATGATCAAGGGAAGTGGCAGATGGAATTCAATGTCGGGAAGTGTAGCATTCTGAGGAGTAGGAATAACCTCACATACCATCTTTAAATGACACACTATGGTTCAAGGAGAGACTAAGAGTCCCAGTGAGTTAATTCAGTCCCAGGGCCTCAATGCATTCAGGCTTAAAAAATCGGGCAAATAGAGTACTTGCTTCCCATCTCAAGGACAAGCAATAGAGCGCTGTTACCCTCAAACTTACTTTAGGCACTAGTTAGACCTCATCTCGATTACAAATTATTCTATCCCCATTATAGAATGATTACTAAGATGTTAGAATTTGCACAGAGGATAGATGACAAAGATGATTCAGGGGTGAGAAACTTCTACCATGAAGACAGGCCACAGCCAAATCTACACCTCTAGAAAGGCGATGGACAAGAGGAGACTTGATCGTTTAAATGGTGAAGGATTTAATAATGAGATGTCAATAATATTTGATAGTAAAAGAGCTGGTAGGACGCGTATAAATGGTTTAAGTTAGACAAAATCAGATTTGAATAAAGACATAGGCAAGAATTGGTTTACCAATAGAGTGGCATTTCATCGAACAGGCTTGGGAGCCGCGTTGGGTGCCAATACCATAGACACATTCAAGAAGAGGTTAGATAAAGCTTGGATGGTGAGGTATGGAGTTGAGTACAGGAGCTGCCTTATATAGGGCCAACAGGCCCTTGTAACCCTTGTTCCATGTCTTTATGTTCCTGCTTCTTCCCTTTCTTTCTTTTTCTATCTTCATGTGTTCCTTTCTCTCCCTTCCTTCCCCCCTTTCCTCCC